>NW_024499607.1:0-73378 GCF_017590055.1 Onychostruthus taczanowskii
AAATGTGGACGATCATTCAAAAATTTGCAAATCTAAAATTCCTACCGAATATTGGGGACCAATAAAAAAATTAAATTGTGAGTAAGATGATCAGCTTGATTTGTGCTGGTACAGAAGTCCTGGAGCTAACCCATACCAATCCATAAACAGCCTGAGAAATTTTTGAGGGTGTTTGGTAGAAAAAGTTAAGGTTTATGTTGTTATGTTCAGCCTTAAGACTTTTGTTTTTGCCTTACATGATCCCGTGTTTTATTAGGCTAATTCACTCAGTGATTCAAGGCATGCAAATCACAATGCCTCTAGATCCAGAATCAGCAAAAAAAGGAAACCAAAATCTATAATGATATTGAAAGCAAAATCAACCCTTGATAAAGAGAAAGAAAATGAGAAACCGAGGGCAGAATCAAAAGAGATTGCGAGAGCCCAGGAAATGCTAAAAAAAAAAAAATTTAAAAAGAGTATGAAAAACTTGAGACAGCAAGAGAAATTATGGAAAAGTTTGAAGCTGAAATGAAACAGTGAGAGAACTTAAAGTATGGGAATTACAAGGGGTATATCAAAGCACAACCTTTTAACAAAGCACGAATCAATGAACAAAAAGAGAAATAAGGGGGAATTTTGGGCTTAGCAAACTTGTACGTGAGGTGGCAGGGGTCCCAAGGCCCTCGCGCTCCGTACCCCGCAGTAATTTTGCTTATACGTCATTACCCGAACCAGACTATATTTTATTATAACCAAATTATACTGCCAATTTATTGAATGTATTCAATTTTATGTATTTTCAACTATTTCATTTAAATTTCATTAAAATTATTGTTACATTTAATTTTGTTTGGCCTTTTATTTTGTGATTGGATAATTGGGCAAACATAACAGGGTTACGGGATGGGGATGCTGGGGCTATGGGGGAATCAAGGTCCTGGAGGAAGGAGGGTTGTAGGGGATGGAATGTAGGAGAGGGTTCCTTGGGAATGGAGTCCTGGGCCATGGAGATCCTGGGGAATGTCAGTACAGGGATGGGGGTCCCAGGCAAGGTGGGACATAAGGAATGAGGTTCCCATGATTTGATTTCCAGATGAATGGGGGTCCCAGGGATGGGCAGTGTCTGGGTGGGCACAGGGGTCACAGCTTCTTCCCTGGGTGACTGAGATTTTGGGGTGACCCAGGGCCCAGCACAGCCCTCACAAGGTGCTGTTGACCTGGGGGTCACCCCAGACAGATTCCGAGGTGCTCTGAGTCTGTGCCCCGTCAGCTCCCAGGGGCTTTTTCCACTCTTTATTTTCATTTCCATCATTTTTCCCCTCAATTTCACAACCCCCCTGTTTGTGTCTTGATGATCCTGGGGAGCTGGTGAGCAGGGAACAGGTTGAGGGGACCCAGGGGAGGGGGAAAATGGGGTGTGGGAATTGCAAGGAGGGCTGGGGAGGCTGTGGGGAATGGGGGTGTCAGGCTGTGCCCCCTCAACACTTTCACTTTCTTTTTCCTGGACAAAAAGGAAGAGGTTTTTTGTGCTGAGTGTCACATGAGGGCCGGTTCTATCCTGGGGGGCACATCCAGGGGGGTCCTGTACTGGGGGGATCCTGTCCCAGGGGGGAGACATGCTGGACAAGCGGGTCCTGTCCTAGAGGGTGGAGGACCCGGGGAGTCCACACTTCTCCATTCTTGCTCCTCCCCAGCAGGATTTGAGCTGGCAAGAGCAGCTGGGGAATGGAGCCCTGGGCAGGAAGGAGCCCTCAAACTCCTGATCCTTGAAGCCAGTGGCCATCCAAGGGTGGGCCCAGCCGTGGCCCAACCCCACTGCACAGGGATGGCCATTGCCCAGCCCTGCTCTGGCCAGACCCAGGTGGCAGCCAGGATCTGAGGGTCCCCCCTGCTCCCTTGACTTTGATTCTGGCAGCTTTTGAGCTGCTGCAGAGGTGAGAATTCTGTGGTGGAAAAAGGCCTGTCTGTGGTTTGCTCAACCCTGCAGGAAGCACAAAACCCAAAGGGAGCCCAAGCAGTGGCTCTGTGATGGCCTTTGATTGTTTTCAGAGCAGGGCAGGGGCAGCTGTGAGGGAACCAGCCCAGAAATGCTACAATTGATCATTTGTCCCTTTGCCTAAGGGACTGAGAAAACCACAAAACAACTGCAAATCCCACAACAATCTGCTCAGGAACCTGACCTGGACCCTCCTCCTCCTCCCTGCCATGCCATGGATGGACAGTGGCCGGGTGCCCCACACTCACCACAGCCGCTCTCTCACTGCCCTCTGCACCTGGATGGGGAGAGAAAATTGAACAAAAGTTTCTTGGGTTGAGACAAGGACCAGAGATCATTCATCAAATCCTGCCATGGGTGAAACTGCCTTGGAATTCGAGATCTGAATTGAATTTATTGCTGACAAAATCAGAGCAGGATAAACAGATGTCAAACAAACCCTGCAATACACCCTCCCCCTGTTATGAATAACTGTGTAGTCATTGGCTTTCACTATTATATTGATTTTTGCAAATTATTTTGATATAATACCATTTGTAATCTCTTTTATCTGTTTTAGATACACCTCAATTTGTCAGCCTTTTTACCCTAATCCCTGTGTAGAATATATATTTTAGTGTGATAAATATAGTTTAGATTAGGCTCTCCCAAAATATCAAGATGGAGCATATGTGCTGTGTATTATAACATTAACTGTTGCAGAAATAGCTAATGCCTTTATTTGTGTAACTAAGTGACAATGGTGAGAATAACTCAGATAATTTTGTGAAATTACTAATGTACTGCTGGAGGATCTTATCTGTATGATAAGATAACATTGAAAAGAAGCAAGTAAATAAACATCAAAAGAAAGACTGCAAAGAGAATTTTACCACTGGCCCTTCAGTTATCAAGGAATATCAGAGCACATAACAGGAGGGCCCTGTGAAGACATAAAACACATGAATTTTATTTGCAATACGGCTTGTACTTCATGAAAGTGAATCAAGGGTCAAACCAAGCAAAAGGATTCCCACAACACGTAAACTGGAAAGAATGTTTGGATATGTATAACCCTCCTGAGTATGTATTTAACCAATACAATGAAAAGGTATGTAAGAAGAATTGTTGTAGTTAACCATGTGCCTCTGGCAGATGCCAAGCACCTAGCACCCTGTTTACTGTCCCTTTTATCCCTTATTAAACATTTACAAATTTTAACAAGTGAGGCTTGTTTCTCACACACTTTAACCAAAAAGCTGCATTTTGGGAACAATAAGAGGGAAAAAACGTCGTGTGCCACCCCTGGCACTGGGAGGGGGAAGGATGAGCCCCGTGGGGTGCTGTGAAGAAGAAGAAAGGGACCCCGGAGGGGAATCGATGCCCCCCACTGCTGCCAGTGCCCCCCAGTGTCACAGCACGTCATCGTAGTCATAGGGGTCCCGCTGTCCCTCGTAGGGTCCCGGCAGTTCTGCATTGGTCACTTGTGGATCCCGAGGTGGGGCAGGGCCAGGGTACAACTGTGGGTGTCCTGAGAGTGACACCGGTTGTGGGGACCTGAGTGGGGGGTGACACCCGTGGGTAAAGTGTCTTTGTCACCACCCCCACTCACCCCCTGCCCACTCAGTGCCCACAACGTGGGGGTCCAGCACTGCCCCTTCCTCCAGGGGAGTCCAGTGGGAATAAGGGGGGGTCTGGGGGTTGTCTGGGGAGGGGGAAAAGGGAGTCCTGGCCTGAGACTCCCTCTCAACTGTCCTGGGGCTCCCTGGCAGCTGCAAAGAAAAGGGGAGGGGGTGACCGTGGGGATCCCGGGACCCCTGAACCTACCTGGGACCTCATCAGATTCAACCACCCCAAATCCCCACTGCAGCCCTGATTACAACCATATCCCTGATCTCTGCCCCCACTCTGGGTGCTTCCCCTCACTCCAGGACCCCCCTTGGCCCCACTGTTACCCACCCCAGCGGTGCCACCAGTGACAGCCCCCGATGACAGCCAGGAGCAGGAGAAGGAACAGGAGGGTCCTGCCAACATTCACAGCCACTGCTGGAAACAGAGGGGGACACATTGGGGTCACCATGAGCCCGGGGGTCCTGAACATCCCGATGACCCCATATAACCCACCTGTGACCCAGAGTGAGCCAGGTGTCACCTCCAGGGCCAGCTCTGGGCTGAGTGCCCGGAACACGCGGTGCCCATCCTGTCCCAGCTGGTTGGTGGCCATGCACTGGTAGGTGCCCGAATGTCCCACATCGATGTCCCCGATTTCCAGGAGGGGACCCCGGGACACCTCCTGCCCGTTGTGCAGCCAGATGAAGGTGACAGGGTCTGAGCCCACCTGCACCGAGCAGCACAGGGTCACGGGGTCACCTGCATGCACCTGGTGTGCCAGGGGACTGAGGGTGATGGTGGCATTGGCAACAGGCACTGTGGGGACACAGACAGGGCTGAGCCCACAGGGAGGAGCTGGCAGGCGGGGGGATAGGGACGGGAGCGATGAGTGAAATGGGGATGTTGGGGATGAGGTCACACCGTGGAGGGGTGAGGGGACAAGGGGAGTGGTAGAAGGACACAAGAAAGAAGTCTGGGGGACATGCACATACCCAGGCAGGGGACCCGAGGGGTCTCTGGGGGCTCCCCATCCCCATCCCCGCACTCACTGCTCACCGTGAGGTGGAGCCGGGCGCTGCTCTTCCGCATGGACCCCCCTTAGAGTGCACCTGGCAGCTGTAATTCCTTGAGTGGGAGACACCCACAGCAGGCACCAGCGGCTGTGGGGACCCCTGCGGGCCCCCCACAACCTGCCCATCCCGGTAGAACATGTGCAGGAGGGGGGCTCAGGGCCACAGGGGGCTGGGGGTGCTGAGGCAGCTGAGAGTCAGGGGGGACCCCTCAATGGGCTCGGGGAAACCCTCCAGCACTGGCAGAGGGAAGAGCTCAGGGAAGGAGAGGGGAGGTGAGGATTGTGACTCTGAGTCCACTGGGAAAGGGCTTTGGAGAAGTCAGGAGATTGGAGTTCCAGCCATAGGGGGTGCTCACCGTGCCCTGTCACTGTCACTGTCACAGCTGCTGACCGTAATGGCCAGGACTTCACCCAGGCCTCACAGCGGTAGCGGCCACTATGGTTCAGCTGCAGAGGGGACAGGGACAGCTTGGTGGCATTGACAGACTCCGTCAGATTATTCTCATCCTGGTAAAATCGCACCCTGGTGACCATGATGTTCCACCAGCCCCGGCAGCGCAGTGTCACTGTGTCCCCCTCCAGCAGTGCCCGTGCTGGCACCTGCAGCACCAGCTCATCTGTGGGACAGGAAGGTCCCTTCTCACTGAGTGGCTCAGGACAGGTCCGAGGCGTGTCCCCCTGGCACCGGGGACATCTGGGTGCACTGGGGTGCACTGGGATGTCCCTGTCTCTAGTGCAGAGGCTCTCACCACACAAGGGGTGTGAGGTCGCCCACGGTGTGGAGCCCACCCAGAACTGTCAGGGGCTACCCTGATTGCTTAAGATCCCAACTCACCGTCTAGGACTGTCACGGGGGGGCTGAGCCCAGTGCCGGGTCTGTCACACATGTAGGTGCCACTCTCAGTGACAACAAGTTTGTCACGTCTCTGACGCCCCCAGTGCTGCCCATCCTTGTACCAGGTGGTGGCACCTGCTCTCCCCGAGCCCTGGCATGTCAGTGTCACCCGGTCCCACAGCACCGCTGGCCTCCAGGGGGGCTCCACGAGGAGCTGGGTGATCTGGGCACCTGCAGGTAACAGGGGACAGCAGCCTGCCAAGGCCAGCGCTGGGCTGAAGCCCAGAGTGGGGGAAGCAGTGGTGAGGGGTCTGCAGGGAGGGATGGGGAGGCTGTGGGGGATGGGGTGTCAGGCTGTGCCCCCCAACACTTTCTCTCTCCTTCAGCAGAAGGAAGTGGCCTTTTGTGCTGAGTGTCACACAGGTGGGCGGGTCCTGTCCTGGTGGGGCACATCCAGGGGGGTCCTATCCTGCGTGATGGCAGATCCCAGCGGGTCCAGAATTCTCCATTCTTGCTCCACCCCATCAGGATTTGAGCTGGCAAGAGCAGCTGGGGAATGGAGCCCTGGGCAGGAAGGAGCTCCAAAACTCCTGATCCTTCAAGCCAGTGGCCATCCAAGGTGGAGCCCAGCCATGGCCCAGCCCCACTGCACAGGGATGACCATTGCCCAGCTCTGCTCTGGCCAGCCCCAGGTGGCAGCCAGGGCCTGAGGGTCCCCCCTGCCCCCTTGGCTTTGATTCTGGCAGCTTTAGAGCTGCTGCAGAGGTGAGAATTCTGTGGGAGAAAAGGCCTGCCTGTGGTTTGCTCAGCCTTGCGAGAAGCACAAAACCCAAAGAGAGCCCAAGCAGTGGCTCTGTCAGGGCCTTTGATGGTTTTCAGAGCAGGGCTGGCTGGAAACCCCCCCTGCAGGGGCAGCTGTGAAGGAACCAGTCCGGAAATGTAGCAATTGATCATTTTTTCCTCTTCGTAAGGGACTGAGAGAACCACAAAAACCCTGCAAAGACATCAACAATCTGCTCAACAACCAACCTTGACCCTCCTTCTTGAACAAAACCTGCAGCCTTCTGGAACATCATGGAAAGAATGTTTGGGTTCTGGATATGGCCACCAGACAAGAGGGAAAAGTGTGGAAATACCGAGCAGTGACTCTGCCACACGGCCATGGTGGGGCTGTGGATGGCCGCGGTTATAACTGCCATAAAATAAACAGCGCTGAGCAGGAGGGAAAGTTCTGGTTTTGTGTTGTTTGTTCTGTTCTGGTTTATAAATTTCCTAGGAAAGCGCTGTTATTCTTTTTGCTACACTTCCACCTGGAAGCCCCATCATTTTTGAAATTAAAAAAGTTTTTGTCACGGGTCTTCTTTCTATTCCAGGAACTTTCCCACTTTCTTTGACAGATATTTCTCATTTAAACGAGTTGCCAACTCCTGGGTTCCAGTACGGATGGGACAGACAGCCCAAGAGGAGACAGGATCAGGAACTTGGCCACCTCATGGTCTGCCTTTTAAGCCAGTTGGGCCACCAAGGGCCCTCTCCCCAGGTGACAGTTGTGGTCCCCCAGCCACTCTGGAGCTGGCTTTGGTAGAGCATCACACTGTCCCCACTGTACCACGGCTGACAGACTGATGGGCACATGGGGTCCTGTCTCACCAAAAGCAAGGCCTGACCCACCCCTGCCACACACAGGTGTTCCAAAATGTCTTGAGACATCAACCTTTTCCTGTCTCTGACACCCCACCCTGTGCCATGGCCTGATCCCAACTGCCATGGAAAAGGGTGATGCTCTGGCACCCCCACAGGGCTTTGGTGACATTCTTGTGTGGGGAACATTGCAGAGGAGGGGTTTGGGACAGGGGACAAAAGAATCCAGAGCCTCCTGAAGGCCATTTTGGCCATTGGAGCAGTGAAGGTCCTGGGCCCTGCCAGGTTCCTCTGGTGGAGGAAACGTGCTGGGGGAAATGTCTGGGGTTTGTTCCTTGTTAGGGGCTTTCTCAGTAAATCTTTCCTTTTGTGACCATTTGGACTCTGAACCTTGCTGCTGTTGCTGTTGGTTTTATTCTGTCTCATTGCTGTTTCAGGAAATTGTTCTTCTCTCAACCCTTTGGGATCTTTGTGCCTCCACAGGGAGGAAGAGGGGAAGTTTTTAGTGGCAGCACACACACATGTGGGTGCCCATGGGTGGGGACTCCCAGTGCCCCCAGTTCCCCCAGTGTCACAGCACATTCCTGTCGATGTCACCGGGTTCCTGTGATTGCTCATGGGGTCCCCGCAGCTCCGCGTAGGTCACCTGAGGATCCTCGAGTGTGGTGGCACATGGGGACACTGCAAGAGACACAGGCTGTGAGATCTGGGTAGGGTGACACTTTTCTCCAGCTCAGGGAGGCCTGAGGAGTGACCCTCTTCAACAGCAAGCTCCAGCCGTAAGCACTGGAGCTCGGGGCATGCCTGGACTTGTCCCCACGTGCCCAGCTGTGACCACGGGTACTGAATAGCGACTCTGGAGAGAAAAGACCACAGGTGCCGCTATTTGGTCAGCAGCAGGAACCAGGCAAGCCAAGGCAGTCCCTTTCAGTAATATTGGTAACCTCCAATACTCCCTCTCCTCTGGGGGAACCGGGGGGGTCCGGCGGGAGGCCCTGAGGGAATAAAGCGGATGTGTGGGAGGGAGTGGGAGGTCTTGGGGTTGGGCTAAAAGGGGAGAATGTGGTTTGAGCCCCCCACTCACATTTCCTGCTGCTTCCTGGCAACTGCAGAGGAAAGAGTGGAAGGGTGACTGTGGGGTCCTCAAAGCCCTGACCCCTCTCAGGATTCCTGAACCCCCACAGGACCCCCCATGAAATAAATGGGCAGGAGATCTTTCTCCTTTTTAATGCCTTTATTAAAGAGATTCAGCTCAGGTGGGGAGAAATCGACGGGTCGCGCCCACGCCGCCGCTGTCCCCAAGAGTGGCACGGAGGAGGAGGGTGATGCAGCTCTGTCCGCTGGTCTGCAGGCAGAGCTGGGGACTGCGTCCTCACGGGAGATTTGCAGATTCCTAGTTTTCGGTCCAACACTTCGGGTCCCCTCCTTAGTGAACATCCTTTCAGGTCAGGGTGAGAAGCAAAAAGGATCCAAGCAGGCACTGGACTTCGTGCCCATCCTTAGACATCACCTAGGGTCCCTTAATTCTATCGTGGTTTGTTGTTTTTAGGGGTTTTCTTGGAAAACGGGAAGATTTTGGAGCAGTGCACTTCTCATCTGCATACGAGGTCTCAGGCCACTCCGGTTCTCCTGGGCTGCTCCCGGGCAAGCATCTGGAGGACAATGGCTAAATCACCAACCACTAACGGGCAATTAAAGAAGAACTCTTAACAATTAAGCTAATTTAACAGCAACTGGTCCAAGCGGTTTTAGCTCTGTAACCTTAAACAAAAATAGATCACTTTTTATTCATAACACTCCATTTTCCTCAGGACCCCCAAGCATCCCTGAATCCCCCCAGAATTTATGAACATCACCAGTGCCCCCAACCAAGTCAGCCTCAAGAACCCAAAGCCCAGCAAAAACAGAGACACCCCCAAGTGCCCCCAGGGCCCCTGAAAGAACCCCCAACATCCCTGCGGAATCCTCTAGCACCTCCCCAAACCCTACAGGACCCTCAGCCAAGGTCACAATTCTGGGGCTGTGGGTGCTGCCCTATTGTTCCCCAGATCTAGGGGCCTCTGCAGTTCCCTGGGACCCCTGTGCCCCCATTGTCACCCACCCACACGGTGCCACTGGTGCCAGACGACAATGACACCCACCAGCAGGAGCAGGAACAAAAGGGCCCCACTGACCCCTGCGGCCACTGCAAGAAACAGAGAGGGACACATCAGGGTCACCCATCACCCCAGGGGTCCTGCACCTTCCAGTGACCCTGTGTGACCCCACCTGTGTCCCTCTGTGTCCCTGTGTCCCACGGTGGCACCTCCAGGACACTGGGTGTCCTGGATTAGGGCAAATCTGGGAGAAAACCTCCAAAGGGGGCTCCCCCAGAAAGCAAACCTACACAGCCCCTTCCCCACCCCCCCCCCTCCTCCCCAGTTTGGGAAGGATTCCCCAGAGAGAAGTGGAAAGAACTTCTTTATTTAACAAGTAAAACACCCCCAGCACACAAAATGAACAATACCAGATGAAAACACTTTTTCACCGATCTGAAAAAGATGACAAATTCAGAAAGTCTTTCTTGGGAGTGGTCCCTCTGTTGTTGCTCCCTCTGGTGCTGGAGATAGCTGCTGCATCCACAAGATGTAAACTCTCGGTGTTTCCCAGGTCCCAGTCTGGAGCAGGTTTGAATAATTCCAAAAAAAGAAGAAAAAAACAGTCCAGGAAAAAATCTGGATTACTTAGCTAAACTAACTAACACGAGCAAAAAGCAAAAACAGAGCAAGAACAAAACAAGAGTGAAGCAAAAGCAAGAGTAAAGTAAAGAAGCAAAAAGCAAAGCAAAAAGCATAAAGCCTCACTATGTACTTCCCCATCTCTCTGTCCCGCCAACCGTGGGGGAACAGGCTGGTAACAAACCAAAACAAACTTTGCTCTTTAGAGCCAGTCCCGAAGGCACAGTACATAATATCCAGCAATAACAGAACACATGATTAAAAATACAAACATCATAACCTCACCCTAAGGTGAGGATCACACTGGGGGTGATGGTGGCATTGGCCATGGGCACTGTGGGGACACAGGGCTGAGGCCACAGGGAGGAGCTGGCAGCTGGCGTGCTGGGATGGGGATGGGAGGGGATGGCAGGGATGGGGGATGTCCGGCATGGGGTCACATCACAGAGGGACGAGGGGACAAGGGGAGTGATGGTAGGACCCGGGAAAGGTGTCTGGGGAACATGGAGGTACCCAGGCAAGGGACCCAAGGGGTCTCTGGCGGCTCCCCGTGCCCATCCCCGCACTCACTGTGCACCGTGACACGGAGCCGGGCGCTGCTCTTCCGCATGGTCCCCCCTCAAAGCGCACCTGGCAGCTGGAATTCCCCGAGTGGGAGACTCCCACAGCAGGCACCAGCAGCTGCAGGGACCCCTGCAGGCCCCCCACCACCTGTCCATCCCGGTAGAACATGTGTAGGAAGGGGGCTTGGGTCTGCAGGGGGCTGGGGGTGCTGAGGCAGCTGAGAATCAGGGGAGACCCCTCAGTGGGCTCGGGGGACCCTCCAGCACCAACACCAGGAAGAGCTCAGGGAAGGAGAGGGGAGGTGAGGATTGTGACTCTGAGTCCACTGGGAAAGGGCTTTGGAGAAGTCAGGAGATTGGAGTTCCAGCCATAGGGGGTGCTCACCGTGCACTGTCACTGTCACTGCTGCTGACTGTGATGGCCAGTGTTAGGGATATGATAGAAATTCGTGCCAATGGATTATAGATATATGTATCCAACATGCTATTAAAGGGGGACCAGGGTTTAATCCTAGAGTGACACCTTGGCTGGCTGACAAGGGTGGAACTCTTCATTAACATACGAAGGAAACTCGGCTGCACAGGAGATGGTCGTTCATGGTGGCATGTACCCCAGGATGCCCATGAACCAGGGCCATCAACACCTTCCACCTGAATACAAGATTCCAGGAATCAGAGGAGGAACATTTGTCTCTTCCCAGACGAGGTTTTGTGCAGCTTTGAGTGAAGAAAGAAGCCAACGTGAATATGATACACTTTGAAAGGAGACAAAAGGACTATGCCGTGGACAAGAAAAAGAGTATAAGAACTGTCCCTGTGAAGCAGCAAGTGTGGACAAAGGGGGGTTCAGTGCGATAGAGGCCAGATCTGCATCCACCCAGCCTGTATCCCCGGGGTCTGCACTGTCATTTTTTTTACTGGTGGCTGTCAAGACTGTAACACGAATAATTTTTTTTTTTTATTTTGATTGAGTCAATTTTTATTTTCACCTATAACACAAGGAACCCACCCAGCCCCCACAGCTGTAGCTGTGATGCAGCTGCAGGGGGGACAGGGACAGCTCGCTTCCCCCTGAGGGATCCCCCAGATCCTTCCCGTCCTGGTAAAATCACACCTTGGTGACCATGCTGTTCCACCAGTCCCAGCAGCGCAGTCCCACCATGACCCCCTCCAGCAGTGCCCGTGCTGGCACCTGCAGCACCAGCTCATCTGTGGGACAGGAGGGTCCCATCTCACTGAGTGGCTCGAGACAGGTCCGAGGTGGGTGCCCCTGGCACTGGGGATCCATGGGTGCACTGGGATGCACTGGGATGCACTGGGATGTCCCTGTATGCAGGGCACAGGCCCTCGCCACATGAGAGGTGTGAGGCCAACCATGGAGTGGAGCCCACCCAGAACTGTCAGGGGTCACCCAGATCATTTACAATCCCCCCTCACCATCTAAGACTGTTGTGGGGGGGCTGAGCCCACTGCCAGGTCTGTCACTCATGTTGGTGCCACTCTCGGTCACAGTGAAGTGGTCAGGTCCCTGCTGCCACAAGCGCTGCCTGTCCTTGTACCAAGTACAAGGTGTGGGGGCTGTACCCAAACTGCACCCATGGGGACAGCAGTTCTTGTGGGAAAGTGTGTCTGGGTGGTCCACAAAAGATTTGGAGGGACGGGGGACATGTCTGTGTCACAGTCACACAGACTTGGGGCACAGACACCTTGGGGACAGGGACACTGAGGCCACCCTGGGCTGAGGCAGAATATGGGGACACTGTGGACACCCCAGGCACAAGGACATCACAGACACAGCCCATGCTGGCCCGGGTCTCCCCCACCAGCTCATCATCCTGTCCCCATGGCCACATCCTCATGGTTCTTGTCTCCTTTTCTCCCTGCATCCCAGTTCCCTTGTCCCTATCCCCAGAGCTACCTGAGCCCAAAGGTGCCAGTCCCCACATTCCTCTCCCCACATCCCCATCCCCAAATTCCTGCCCCCTCTTCCTGTCCCCAAAGCCACCCTACATCATCCCCAGTCCCACCAACATCCACTGTGGGACCCAGGGAGATGTAGAGGCTCCCAGAGTTGGGGAACTGTAGGGCAGCACCCACAGCCCCAGAAATATGACCTCAGCTGAGGGTCCTGTAGGGTGTGGGGAGGTGCTGGAGGGTCCTGCAGGGATGCTGGGTGTTCTTTCAGGGGACCTGGGGGTGTCTCGGTTTTTGCTGGCCTTTGGGATCTTGAGGCTGATTTGGCCAGGGGCACTGGGGAGACTCATGAATTCTGGCAGGCTTCAGGGATGCTTGGAACTCCTGTGGGAAATTGAGGGTTCTGTGGGGGTTCAGGAATCCTGAGAGGGGTCAGGGCCTTAGAACTCCACAGTCACCCCTCCCCTCTTTCCTCTGCAGCTGCCAGGAAGCAGGAGAAAAGGTGAGTGGGGGGCTTAAACCACACTCTCCCCTTTTACCCCATCCACCAAGACCTCCCATTCCCTCCCATACATCCCCTTTATTCCCTCAGAGCCGCCCCCCCATATTCCTCGGGCCCCCCCCCCAAAGGTTGCGGAGGTGCTGTACATCCACGTTGTGGCCAGCAAGAGGACAGGGGGTGAGTACATGGGGGAGACACACAGAGGGACACGTCACCCACTAGTGTCACACTACCCAGATCCCACAGCCCATGTATCTCGAAGTGTCTCCCCGTGCCACCACCCTCCAGGATCCCCAGGTGACCTACGCAGAGCTGCAGGGACCCCACGGGAACCCGGTGACTTTTACAATAATGTGCTGTGACACTGGGGGGAACTGGGTGCACTGGGGGTCCCCACCTAAAACTGCCACTAAAAACTGCCCCTCTCCCTCCCCGTGGAGACACAAAGATCCCAAAAGGCTGAGAGAAGAACAATTTCCTGAAACAGCAACGAGACAGAATAAAACCAACAGCAACAGCAACAACGTTCAGAGTCCAATGGGTCAAAAAAGGAACAATTTCCAGGGAAAGCTCCCGCAAAGGAACAAACCCCACACACTTCCCTCAGCACAATTCCTCCACCAGAAGAACCTGGCAGGGCCCTGGACCTTCACTGCTCTGATGGCCAAAGCAACCTTCAGGAGGCTCTGGATTCTCTTGTCCCCTGTCCCAAACCCCTCCTCTGCCGTGTTCCCCACACAATGATGTCACCAAGGCCCTGTGGGGGTTCTGGAACCTTCCCCCTTTTCCAGGGCAGTTGGGATCAGGCCATGGCACAGGCACCCACAGCCCCAGAAATATGACCTCAGCTGAGGGTCCTGTAGGGTGTGGGGAGGTGCTGGAGGGTCCTGCAGGGATGCTGGGTGTTCTTTCAGGGGACCTGGGGGTGTCTCGGTTTTTGCTGGCCTTTGGGATCTTGAGGCTGATTTGGCCAGGGGCACTGGGGAGACTCATGAATTCTGGCAGGCTTCAGGGATGCTTGGAACTCCTGTGGGAAATTGAGGGTTCTGTGGGGGTTCAGGAATCCTGAGAGGGGTCAGGGCCTTAGAACTCCACAGTCACCCCTCCCCTCTTTCCTCTGCAGCTGCCAGGAAGCAGGAGAAAAGGTGAGTGGGGGGCTTAAACCACACTCTCCCCTTTTACCCCATCCACCAAGACCTCCCATTCCCTCCCATACATCCCCTTTATTCCCTCAGAGCCGCCCCCCCATATTCCTCGGGCCCCCCCCCCAAAGGTTGCGGAGGTGCTGTACATCCACGTTGTGGCCAGCAAGAGGACAGGGGGTGAGTACATGGGGGAGACACACAGAGGGACACGTCACCCACTAGTGTCACACTACCCAGATCCCACAGCCCATGTATCTCGAAGTGTCTCCCCGTGCCACCACCCTCCAGGATCCCCAGGTGACCTACGCAGAGCTGCAGGGACCCCACGGGAACCCGGTGACTTTTACAATAATGTGCTGTGACACTGGGGGGAACTGGGTGCACTGGGGGTCCCCACCTAAAACTGCCACTAAAAACTGCCCCTCTCCCTCCCTGTGGAGGCACAAAGATCCCAAGGGTTGAGAGAAGAACAATTTCCTGAAACAGCAACGAGACAGAATAAAACCAACAGCAACAGCAACAAGGTTCAGAGTCCAAATGGTCACAAAAGGAAAGATTTCCAGGGAAAGCCCCCACAAAGGAACAAACCCCAGACATTTCCCCCAGCACATTTCCTCCACCAGAGGAAGCTGCCAGGGCTCTGGACCTTCACTGCTCTGATGGCCAAAGCAACCTTCAGGAGGCTCTGGATTCTCTTGTCCCCTGTCCCAAACCCCTCCTCTGCCATGTTCTCCAGACAAGGATGTCACAAAGGCCCTGTGGGGGTTCCCAAGCCTCTCCTTGCCCTTTTTTCCTATTTCAAAGCCATGGCACATGGTGGGGTGTCAGAGACAGGAAAAGTTTGATGTCTCAAGGCATTTTGAAACTCCTGTGTGTGGCAGGGGTGGGTCAGGCCTTGCTTTTGGTGAGACAGGGCCCCGTCTGTCAGCCATGGCACAGTGGGGACAGTGTGACGCTTTGCCAAAGGCAACTCCTGAGTGTCCGGGTGCCCAGAAGTACCACCTGGGCAGAGGGCCCTTGGTGGCCCACCTGGCTTAAAAGGCAGAGCATGGGTTGGCCAAGACCCTTACCCTGTCTTCTCTCAGTTTGTCTGTCCCATCCACACTGGAACCCAGGAGTTCGCAAATCTTTTAAATGAGAAATATCTGTCAAGGAAAGTGGGAACTTTCTCGGAATGGAAAGCAGAACCACCTCTAATACTTTTTCTTAATTTCAAATGTTATGGGGCTTCCAGGCGGAAGTGTAGGAAAAGAAATATCATATCTTTTTACTAGGAAATTTATAAACCAGAACAGAACAAACAACAAAAAACCAGAACTTTCCCTCCCGCTCAGCGCTGTTGGTTTTTATGGCAGTTATAACCGCAGCCAGCAGGGGGTGCTGCAGGGAGAACGCCCGACCAGCAGGGGGCGCTGCAGGGAGCACTCCCGGCCAGCAGGAGGCGCTGCAAGGAGCACACCCGGCCAGCAGGGGGAGCCCCGGTCGGGCTTGATCCCCTCAGGGGCCATGGCGGCCTGGGACGGGAGCCAGGAAGGGAAATCGCTCCTTTTGCAAACTCACGGGCCTGCCACCACCACCGGCAGTTGGCAGAAGCCGTGAAAGCAACATGTTGGATCCTAGTGCCTAGTGGCAGCGTAGAAGTGTCCTGGGGCCTGGTACACGCCCAGTGCAACACCCGTGACGGCTCTCCATGATCCCAAATGGAAGAAAAGCAGCACCTGCCCCCAGGCAGGTCTCGGATCCACAGCAGCCCCTCTGGTGGCTTTATGCCATAATTCCTGCAAACCCTCATCCTTTCACTCAGGTGAGGAGGGCAGGGATGGAGCAGCTTTGGGGACACTCCCCACAGCCCCACCACGGCCACAGGGCAGAGCCTCTGCTTGGTATTCCCATCGTTTTCCCTCTTGTCTCACAGCTGAACCAGACCCCAAATATTCTTCCCAGGTCGTTCCAAATGGCTGCAGGTTTGAGAGAGAAAATAGGAGGGACCCAGGCAGCTTGTTTTGGTCTTTCCAGGGTTTTTGGAGCTCTCCCAGAACCCTGCTGCAAGGGACAAAATGATCAATTGCTGCATTTCCAGATGGGTTCCCACCCAGCTGCCCTTGCAGGGGGGGTTTCCAGCCAGCCCTGTTCTGAAAACCATCAAAGGCCCTCACAGAGCCACTGCTTGGGCTCGCTTTGGGTTTTGTGCTTCTTGCAGGGCTGAGCAAACCACAGGCAGGCCTTTTCCACCCACAGAATTCTCATGTCTGCAGCAGCTCCAAATACCCAGAGCCCCTCGGAATCTGTCTGGGGTGACCCCAGGTTGCCGGCAATTTGTGGGGGCTGTGCTGGCCTCTGGGTCACCCCAAAATCTGAGGCACCCAGAGAAGGAGCTGAGACCCCTCTGCCCTCCCAGCCACTGCCCATCCCTGAGACCTCCATTCCCCTGGAAATCAAATCATCGGAAACCCATTCCTTATGTCCCACCTTGCTTGGGGCCCCCATCCCAGTACTGACATTGTACAGGATGTCCATGGCCCAGGACCCCATTACCAAGGAACCCTCTGCTGTTCATTCCATCCCCTGAAATCTCCCTTCCACCAGGATCTTGATTCTCCCAGGATTCCCCCTCCCCACGGGACCCGCCATAATCCCTGCGCCCCAAAGCCACGTTCCCCTGGGACTCCCATTCCTGAGTCCCCCCAGCCCTGGGGTCCTCCATATGCATGTCATCCCCATCCTTGGTGACTCCCCCTACTCAGGATCCCCCATCCCCAGGGACCCCATCCCTGGGACCCCCTATTCCCCTGGACATCCATCCCTGCCTCCCCAAACCCACCAAGCCCCCCACCCCTGGGAACCCCAGATCTCACCTTGTCCCACCCACCCTTGTCCCCATCCGGTCCCCAGCTTGTGGCCACCCTGCCCCCACCAAGGGCCACCAACACGTGGGGACAAGATCTGGCCTCGCTTCCTTCCCCTTCATCCGAAGAGCCGCCAGCCAGGGGAGCGGTGGCCACAGCAGCGAGTGACAACCAGTCCACATGGCTGGGCACACCGGGATGGCCGGGAAGGTGGTGCTGCTCTTGTGGGGTGAGTGCCCTGGGCAGGGGCCTGACACCCCTGGGATGGGGATAGGGACGAGAGGGGGCACAGGGGGGCTGTGGGATCCCCTGAGGTCCCCAATGCCAGCAGAGCCCGTCCATGTTACCCACAGTGGACCTTGGTGGGACTGGCAATTTAGGGTGGCTTTGGGGACAGGAAGAGGGGGCAGGAATTTGGGGATGCAGATGTGGGGAGAGGAATGTGGGGACTGACAACTTTGGGCTCAGGTAGCTCTGGGGATAGGGACAAGGGAACTGGGATGCAGGGAGAAAAGGAGACAAGAACCATGAGGATGTGGCCATGGGGACAGGATGATGAGCTGGTGGGGGAGACCTGGGCCAGCATGGGCTGTGTCTGTGATGTCCTTGTGCCTGGGGTGTCCACAGTGTTCCCATGTTCCGCCTCAGCCCAGGGTGGCCTCGGTGTCCCTGTCCCCAAGGTGTCTGTGCCACATGGGTGTGGTGCACAGGTGGCTGTGACACAGACATATCCCCCTGCCTCTCCAAATCTTTTGGAAACCACCCACATGCACTTCCTGAAAAGAACTGCTGTCCCCATGGAGACAGTTTGGGTACAGCCCCAACACCCTATAGACAAGGTGATGCTGTCCCTGCGGTGCCAGCCCAACCCAGCCCTGTCCTTTCTCCCTTCCAGTCCAGACCCTCGGTCTCGCTGGTGAGTCCTCGTGGAATGCCATGTCCCCACCCTGCTCTCCCCAGCCCAGCGCTGGCCCTGGCAGGCTGGTGTCCCCTGTTACCTGCAGGTGCCCAGACCACCCAGCTCCTTGTGGAGCCCCCCTGGACGCCAGCGGTGCCGTGGGACCCAGTGACACTGACCTGCCAGGGCTCAGGGACCGCCAGTGCCACCACCTGGTACAAGGACGGGCAGCGCTGGGGGCAGAAGGGACGCAACAAAATTACTGTCACCAAGAGTGGCACCTATACGTGTGACAGACCTGGCAGTGGGCTCAGCCCCCCTGTGTCAGTCTCAGATGGTGAGAGGGGTTTGGATGTCCCCAGCGTGGCACCCGCGGGGACCCCAAGGGCTCTGGGTGGGTTCCACTCCATGGGTCACCTCCTGGTGTGACCAGAGTCCGTCCCCTGCTCTGAGGACATCCCAGAGCATCCCAGAACAAGGGGACCCACACGTTAGAATCAGGGACCCCTGGTGCACTGGGTGTGACCCAATGGAGTGTCCCAGTAACATGGGGACACTCCACATCCCTGAGATATGACAGGACCCCTCTATCTCCCAGACTATCTGGTGCTGCAGGTGCCGGTGCGGGCACTGCTGGAGGGGGACACGGTGACACTGCGATGCCGGGGCTGGTGGAACAACAGGGTTAAATCGGTGTTCTTCTACCACGAGGGGAAGGATCTGGGGGGACTCCATGATGGCACCGAGCTGTCCCTCTCCCCTCTGCATCTGAAACACAATGGCTGTTACCACTGCAAGGGCCGAGTGGAATCCTGGGTTTCAAAGAAGTTGTGGGAGTCAGCGCCGATGACAGTGACAGTGCACGGTGAGCACCCCACAGCCCCCACACCGACACCACCACAGCATCTCCCCAGAGACTCGGGCTCACAAATCCCCCTCCCATCTTCTTACCAGAGCTCTTCATGGTGCCTGTGCTGGAGGGTTCCCCCGAGCCTATCGAGGGGTCCCCCCTGAATCTCAGCTGCCTCAGCACCCCCAGCCCCCTGCGGCCCCGAGCCCCCCTCCTGTACGTGTTCTACCGGGACGGGCAGGTGGTTGGGGGCCCGCAGGGGTCCCCGCAGCTGCTGGTGCCCGCTGTGGGGGTCTCCCACTCGGGGAATTACAGCTGCGAGGTGCACTCTAAGGCAGGGGCCGTGCGGAAGAGCAGCGCCCGGCTCCGCATCACGGTGCACAGTGAGTGCGGGGATGGGCACGGGGAGCCCCCAGAGACCCCTTGGGTCCCCTGCCTGGGTACCTCTACGTCCCCCAGACACCTCTACTGGGTCCCCCCATATCTGCCCTGTGTTCCCTCGCCCCTCCATGATGTGACCTGTCCTGGATTAGGGCAAATCTGGGAGAAAACCTCCAAAAGGGGCCCCATCAGAAAGCAAACCCACACAGCCCCTCCCCGCTACTGGTTCGGGAAGGATTCCTCGGAGAAAAGCGGAAAGAACCTGTTTATTTAACAAGCAAAACACCCCCAATACACAAAATGAACAATACCAGATGAAAACACTCTTTCACCTATCTGAAAAGGATGACTAATTCAGAAAGTCTTTCCTGGGAGTGGCCACTCTTGTTGTCGCTCCCACTGGCGCTGGGGATAGCTGCTGCAGCCACAAGATGTAAACTCTCGGTGTTTCCCAGGTCCCAGTCTGGAGCAGGTTTGAATGGTTCCAAAAAGGGAAGGAAAAAAAAACAGTCCAGGGAAAAATTTGGACTGCTTAGCTAAACTAACTAACAAGCAGAAGCAAAAAGCAAAGCAGGAGCACAGCAGAAGCAAGAGCAAGAGCAAAGCAAAAAGCAAAGCAAAAAGCAAAGCAAAAAGCAAAAGCCACACTTATGTACTGCCCCGTCCCTCTGTATAGCCATCCATGGGGGAGCAGGTTAATAAGAAATGATAAAAAAACCTTGCTCTCCAGAGCCAGTCTGGAAGGCAAAGAACATAATATCCAGCATTAACAGAACACACAATTGGTTATGATACAAGCATCATAACCTCACCCCAGGACAGCCTCCATCCCTGACATCCCCCATCACAACCATCTCCCCTGTCCCTATCCCCCAACATTGGGTGCCAGACCCTTCCTGTGGCCTCAGCCCTGTCTGTGTCCCCACAGTGCCTGTGGCCAATGCCACCATCACCCTCAGTCCCCTGGCACACCAGGTGCATCCAGGTGACCCCGTGACCCTGCAATGCTCAGTGCAGGTGGGCTCAGACCCTGTCACCTTTACCTGGCTGCACAATGGGCAGGAGGTGTCCCGCGGTCCCCTCCTGGAAATCGGGGACATCGATGTGGGACATTCGGGCACCTACCAGTGCGTGGCCACCAACCAGCTGGGACAGGACGGGCACCGCGTGTTCCGGGCACTCAGCCCAGAGCTGGCCCTGGAGGGGACTCCTGGCTCACCCTGGGTCACAGGTGAGGTCACACAGGATCACTAGGTAGTGCAAGGCCCCTGGGGTGATGGGTGACCCTGATGTGTCCCTCTCTGTTTCTTGCAGTGGCCGCAGGGGTCAGTGGGGCCCTTTTGTTCCTGTTCCTGCTCGTGGGTGTCATTGTGGTCTGGCACTGGAGGCACCGAGTGGGTGGGTGACAATGGGGGGACTGGGGTCCCAGGGAGCTCTAGAGGCCCCCAGATTGGAAAGCAATAGGGCAGCACCAACTGCCCCAAAACTGTGACTTTGGCTGGGGGCCCTGTAGGGTTTGGGGAAATGTTGGAGGGTTGTGCAGGGATATTAAGGTACTTTCAGGAGCCCTGGGGGCTTTTGGGGTGTCTCTGTCACTGCTGGGCTATGGGTTCTT
This sequence comes from Onychostruthus taczanowskii, assembly GCF_017590055.1. Lineage (NCBI taxonomy): Eukaryota > Metazoa > Chordata > Aves > Passeriformes > Passeridae > Onychostruthus > Onychostruthus taczanowskii. Next base: position 20,548 of record NW_024499607.1, read on the forward strand.
GAGGTTGAGTTGGCCAGGGGCACTGGGGACGTTCATGAATTCTGGGGGGCTTCAACAATGCTTGGGGGTCCTGAGGGAAATGGAAGGTCCTGTGGGGGTTCAGGAATTCTGAGAGGGTTCAGGGCGCTGGGGACCTCACAGTGACTCCTCCCCTCTTTCCTTTGCAGCTGCCAGGAAGAACCAGGAAAGGTGAGTAGAGGGCTCAAACCACACTCTCCCCCGTTACAACAACACCCAAGACCTCCCATTCCCTCCCACACATCCCCTTTATTCCCTAAGGGCACCCCCGGATCCCCCAGCAGCCCCAGAGGAGGGGGAAGTGCTGTGCACCCACTTTGTGGTCACCAAGAGGACAAGGAGTGAGTACAGGGGGGAGACACACAGAGGGACACGTCACCCACTAGTGTCACCCCCACCCAGATCCCACAGCCTGTGTCTCTCGCAGCATCCTCCTGTGCCACCACCCTCCAGGATCCCCAGGTGACCTACACGGAGCTCTGTTGGACCCCAGGGGCGACTGTGGGAACCCGGTGACATTGATGGGCATGTGCTGTGACACTGGGGGGCACTGGGGCCATTGGGGGTCCCCACCCATGGGCACCCACTCATGTGTGTGCTGCCACTAAAAACTGCCCTCTAACTCCCTGTGGTGGCACAAAGATCCCAAAGGACTGAGAGAAGAACAATTTCCTGAAACAGCAATGGGAGAGAATAAAACCAACAGCAACAGCAACAAGGTTCAGAGTCCAAATGGTCACAAATGGAACAATTTCCAGGGAAATCCCCCACAAATGAACAAACCCCAGACATTTCCCCCAGCATGTTTCCTCCACCAGAGGAACCTGGCAGGCCCCTGAACCTTCCTTGCTCTGATGGCTAAAGCCGCCTTCAGGAGACTCTGGATTCTTTTGTCCCCTGTCTCATACCCCTCCTCTTCTGTGTTCCCCACATGAGGGTGTCACAAAGGCCCTGTGGGTTTTCCAGAGCCTCTCCCCTTCCATGGCAGTTGGGATCAGGCCACGACACAGGGTGGCGTGTCAGAGACAGGAAAAGTTTGATGTCTCAAGACATTTTGGAACACCCGTGTGTGACAGGGGTGGGTCAGGCTGTGCTTTTGATGAGACAGGGCCCTGTCTGTCCATCAGTCTGTCAGCCACGGCACACTGGGAACAGTGTGACACTCTGCCAAAGCCAGCTCCTGAGTGGCTGGGTAACAAGAAGTGCCACCTGGGGAAAGAGCCCCTGGTGGACCAACTGGCTTAAAAGGCAGAGTATGAGGGGGCCAAGTCCCTGACTCTGTCTTTTGTTTGGGTATCTGTCCCACCCACGTTCCAGCCAGCCCTGTTCTGAAAACCATCAAAGGCCCTCACAGAGCCACTGCTTGGGCTCGCTTTGGGTTTTGTGCTTCTTGCAGGGCTGAGCAAACCACAGGCAGGCCTTTTCCCCCCACAGAATTCTCACCTCTGCAGCAGCTCCAAACACCCAGAGCCCCTCGGAATCTGTCTGGGGTGACCCCCAGGCTGCTGGCACCTTATGGAGGCTCTGCTGGCCTCTGGGTCACACCAAAATCTGAGGCACCCAGGGAAGGAGCTGTGAACCACGGGCACACCCAACCACTGCCCTCCATTCCCCTGGAAATCACATCATGGGAACCCTATTCCTTTTGTCCCACCTTGCCTGGGACCCCCATCCGTGGAAGGACATTCCCCAGGATCTCCATGGCCCAGCACCCCCATTCCCAAGGAACCCTCTGCTGTTCATTCCATCCCCTGCAATCTCCCTTCCCCCAGGATTTCATACTCCCACCACCACCATGCCCGCTGGACCCCCCCATACCCCCTGCACTCCATTCTTGGCACACACATCCCATGACCCCGAATCCCTGGAGCCCATGTTCCACTGGGACTCCCATCCCTGAGTCCCCCTAGCCCTGGGGTCCATCATTCCCATGGCACTCCCATCCCTGATGACTCCCCCTCCTCAGGACCCCCATTTCCCTGGACACTGATCCCTGCTTCCCCAAACCCACCAAGCCCCCGACTCCTGGGAACCCCAAATTTCACCTTGTCCCACTCAGCCTCATCCCCATCCGGTCCCCAGCTTGTGGCCACCCTGCCCCCACCAAGGGCCACCTACACGTGAGGACGAGATGTGACCTCGCTTCCTTCCCCTTCATCCGAAGATCCGCCAGCCAGGGGAGCGGTGGCCACAGCAGCGAGTGACAGCCAGTCCACATGGCTGGGGACACTGGGATGGTCGGGAAGGTGGCGCTGCTCCTGTGGGGTGAGTGACCTCGGCAGGGGCCTGACACCCCTGGGATGGGGATAGGGAGGAGAGGGGGCACAGGGGGCTGTGGTCTCCATTGAGGTCCCCATGGCCAGCAGAGCCAGTCCATGTTACCCACAGTGGACCTTGGTGGGACTGTGACTGATGTAGGATGGCTTTGGATGATGGGGATGTGGGGACAGGAACGTGGGAACTTATTGGATTTTACCAGTATTACTGAACGGGACTGCCTTGGTCTGTCTGGCCCCAGCTGCTGAGCCAATCGCGGCACCTGCGGTGTTTTGCACCCCAGAGACGCTCTGGCTAGCTGTGTGCATGTGGGGACAAGTCTGGGCACGTCCCGAGCTCCAGTGCTTACGGCTGGAGCTTGCTGTTGAAGAGGGTCACTCCTCAGGCCTCCCTGAGCTGGAGAAACCTTTAAGGCAATGGTGAAGGAAGGCGTGGGTCCTGATGGAGAGTTTTTAATCCAGACTTTTTGTTTTGAGCCACATGGCCCCTGAGTCCTGCAACAACTCCAACAGAACTCCCCACCGCGTGGTGTGCTTGCCCTTGTACCTGGGGAGAGGGGAAGGGGAGGGAACACAGGGACCACCACCCAGCTATGGGGAGAGGGGGTCTCAGGTGAGAGGGACACCTGGATTGGCCAATGGCCCCCCAGGGGTTGGAAAGCATCCTTTGAACCTGCCAATCACTCGGCGATCCCCTTGGAATTTCTGGGTTGATAGACGCTGCCCAGCAGGGGTCAAGGGTGGGGAAAGGAGAGGAGATTGACACATCACCTGGGGAAGGAAACTTCAGGGGAAGAACTGGGGAAACTGAGGCAGACCATGACAACACACAAAAACAGGGACTGGCACCTTTGGGCTCAGGTAGCTCTAGGGATAGGGACAAGGGAACTCGGATGCAGGGACAGAAGGAGACAAGAACCATGAGGATGCGACCATGGGGATAGGATCATGGGGATGGGATCATGAGCTGGTGGGGGTGACCTGGGCCAGTATGGGCTGTGTCCATGGTGTCCTCATGCCCAGGGTGTCCACGGTGTCCCCATGTTCTGCCCCTGCCCAGGGTGGCTGCAGTGACCCTGTTCCCAAGGTGTCTGTGCCACACAGATGTGGTGCATGGGTGGCTGTGACACAGACGTGTCCCCTGGCCCTGCAAATCTTTTGGGGGGCACACAGACACATTTTCCCACAAGAACTGCTGTCTCCATGAGGACAGATTGGGGACAGTCCCCACACCCTGCCCCCATGCTGCTCTCCCTGCAGTGCCACCCCCACCCAGCCCTGTCCTTTCTCCCTTCCAGCACAGACCTTCGACCTCGCTGGTGAGTCCTTGGCGGATGCCATGTCCCCACCCCGCTGTCCCCAGCCCTGCGCTGGCCCTGGCAGTCTGGTGTCCCCTGGCAGGCTGGTGTCCCCTGTCACCCACAGGTGCCCAGACCACCCAGATCCTCGTGGAGCCCCCCTGGAGGCCACCAGTGTGGTGGGACCTGGTGACACTGACCTGCCAGGGCTCAGGGATTGCCGGTGCCACCACCTGGTACAAGGACGGGCAGCAATGGAAGCAGCAGGGACACGACAATATCACTGTCACCGAGAGTGGCACCTACACATGTGACAGACCCGGCACTGGGCTCAGCCCCCCCGTGAAAGTTCCACATGGTGAGGGGGGTTTGGTGTCCCCAGCCTGGCACCCGCAGGAACCCCGAGGGCTCTGGGTGGGCTCTGCTCCATGGGTCACCTCCTGTGTGATCAGAGCCCATCCCCCTGCTCTGGGGACATCCCAGAGCATCCCAGTGTGCGGAACCCCGTGTTGGAATTGGGGACCCCTGGTGCGCTGGGTGAGACCCAGTGAGGGGTTCCCAGTGCCATCAGGTGTGACAGGTCCCCTCTGTCCCCCAGACCTGCTGGTGCTGCAGGTGCCAGTGCGGGCCCTGCTGGAGGGGGACAAGGTGACACTGCGCTGCCGGGGCTGGCGGAACTACACGGTCACCTCGGTGTCCTTCTACCGCGAGGAGACAGAACTGGGGGTGTTCCCAGATGGGACCGAGCTGTCCCTGTCCCCTCTGCAGCTGAAGCACAGCGGCCAGTACAGCTGCAAGGGCCAGGTGGAAGTCTGGGGGTGGCACAAGTCAGCGCCAGTGACAGTGACAGTGCACGGTGAGCACGCCACAGCTGCCACCCCGACACCCCCACTGCCATCCCCAGGGTCTCAGGCCCACAAATCCCCCTCCCATCTGCTTCCCTGAGCTCTTCTCTCTGCCAGTGCTGGAGGGTCCCCCCGAGCCCACCAAGGGGTCCCCCCTGACTCTCAGCTGCCTCAGCACCCTCAGCCCCCTGCGGCCCCGAGCCCCTCTCCTGCACATGTTCTACCGCAATGGGCAGGTGGTGGGGGACTTGCAGGGGTTCCCGCAGCTGCTGGTGCCCACTGTGGGGCTCTCCCACTCGGGGAATTCCAGCTGCCAGGTGCGCTCTAAGCGGGGGGCCGTGTGGAAGATTAGCGCCCGGCTCCGCGTCACGGTGCGCAGTGAGTGCGGGGATGGGTACGGGGAGCCCCCAGAGACCCCTCGGGTCCCTTGCCTGTCTATGTTCATGTGCTTCAGACACCTCTGCTGGGTTCCCCCGCATCTCTCCTGTGTCCCCTCCCCCCTCCGTGGTGTGACCCCATCCCCAACATCCCCCATCACACCCATCCCCCTGTCCCTATCCCCCCTTCCCCCTGCCAGCTGCCAACCCCTCCCTGTGGCCTCAGCCCTGTCTGTGTCCCCACAGTGCCTGTGGCCAATGCCACCATCACCCTAAGTCCCATGGAAAAACAGGTGCATGCAGGTGACCCCGTGACCCTGCGCTGCTCGGTGCAGGTGGGCTCAGACCCTGTCACCTTCACCTGGCTGCACAATGGGCAGGAGGTGTCCCGAGGTCCCCTCCTGGAGCTCAGGGACATCGATGTGGGCCATTCGGGCACCTACCAGTGCATGGCCACCAACCAGCTGGGACAGGACGGGCACCGTGTGTTCCGGGCACTCAGCCCAGAGCTGGCCCTGGTGGTGACACCACAGGGACACTGGGGTACAGGTGGGTCATACGGGGTCACTGGGGGGGTGCAAGGCACCTGAGGTGAGTGGTGACCCTGATGTGTCCCCCTCTGTTTCTTGCAGTGGCTGCTGGGGTTGGTGGGACCCTTTTGTTCCTGTTCCTGCTCATGGGTGTCATTGTGGCCTGTCACTGGTGGCACCGTGTGGGTGGGTGACAATGGGGGCACAGGGGTCCCAGGGAGCTGTAGAGGCCCCCAGAGCTGGGGAGTGATAGTGCAGCACCCACTGCCCCTGAACTGGGAGCTTTGCTGGGAGACTTCAAGGTTTGGTGGAGGGTCCTGCTGGGATGTTGGGGGTTCTTTCTAGGTCCCTGGGGGTGTTTGAGGGAGTCTCTGTTTTGCTGGGTTTTGGGATCTTGAGGCAGATTTGGCCAGGGGCACTGGGGAGGTTCATGAATTCTTGGAGTCTTCAGGGCTGCTTGGAAGTCCTGTGAGGAATTGAGACTCCCGTGGGGACTCAGGAATCCTGAGAGGGGCCAGTGCCCTGGGACCCCGCAGTCACCCCTCCCCTCGTTCCTCTGCAGCTGCCAGGAATCACCAGGAAAGGTGAGTGGGGGGCTCAAACCACCATCTCCCCTTTTACCCCAAGCCCCAAGACCTCCCATTCCCTCCTACATTTTCCCTTTATTCCCTCAGGCCCCCCTCGGAACCCACAGCAACCCCAGAGGAGGGGGAGGTGCTGTACACCCACGTCATTGTCACCAAGAAGGCAGGGAGTGAGTACAGGGGGGACACATGCAGAGGGACATGTCACCCACAAATGTCACCCCCACCCAGATCCCACAGCCCATGTCTCTCGCAGCGTCCCCCCGTGCCACCACACTCCAGGATCCCCAGGTGACCTATGCGGAGCTGCAGGGACCCCACGTGCGACCACGTGAATCCGGTGACATCGACAGGAATATGCTGTGACACTGGGGGGAACTGGGGGCACTGGGAGTCCCCACCCATGGGCACCCACACAGTGGGTGCTGCCACTAAAAACTGCCCATCTCCCTCCCCATGGAGGCACAAAGATCCGAAATGGCTGAGAGAAGAACAATTTCCTGAAACAGCAACGAGACAGAATAAAACCAACAGCAACAGCAACAAGGTTCAGAGTCCAAATGGTCACAAATGGAACAATTTCCAGGGAAAGCCCCCAAAAAGGGACAAACCCTAGACATTTCCCCCAGCACGTTTCCTCCACCAGATGAACCTGGCAGGGCCCTGGACCTTCACTGCTCTGATGGCCAAAGCAGCCATCATGATGCTCTGGATTTTCTTGTCCCCTGTCCCAAACCCCTCCTCTGCCGTGTTCCCCACAGAAGAATGTCACCAAGGCCCTGTGGGGGTTCTGGAACCTTCCCCCTTTGCCAGGGCAGTCAGGATCAAGACATGGCACAGGATGGGGTGTCAGAGACAGGAAAAGTTTGATGTCTCAAGACATTTTGGAACACCTGTGTGTGGCAGGGGTGGGTCAGGCCTTGCTTTTGGTGAGACAGGGCCCCATCTGACAGTCAGTCTGTCAGCCATGGCACAGTGCCATGACAGTCAGCCATGGCACAGTGCGACGCTCTGCCAAAGACAACTCCTGGGTGACAGGGTGACCAGAAGTGCCACCTTGGTGGCCCAGCTGGCTTAAAAGACAGAGCAGGAGGTGGCCAAGACCCTTACCCTGTCTTCTCTCAGTTTGTCTGTCCTGTCCACACTGGAACCCAGGAGCTGGCAACTCATTTAAACGAGAAATATCTCCCAAGGAAAATGGGAACTTTCTCGGAATGGAAAGAAGAGCCATCGCTAAAACTTTTTTAATTTCAAAAATGATGGGGCTTCCAGGCAAAAACGTAGGAAAAGGAATGACAGCTTTTTACTAGGAAATTTATAAACCAGAACAGAACAAACAACACAAAACCAGAACTTTCCCTCCCGCTCAGCGCTGTTTGTTCTTGTGGCATTATAACCGCGGCCAGCAGGGGACGCTGCAGGGAGCACTCCCGGCCAGCAGGGAATGCTGCAGGGAACACTCCCGGCCAGCAGGGGGCGCTGCAGGGAACACTCCCGGCCAGCAGGGGACGCTGCAGGGAGCACTCCCGGCCAGCAGGGGGAGCTGCAGGGAGCACTCCCGGCCAGCAGGGAGCGCTGCAGGGAGCACTCCCGGTCAGCAGAGGGCGCCCCGGTCGAGCTCGATCCCCTCAGAAGCCATGGCGGCCTCTGACCAGAGGGAGGAGGAGAAATCGCTCCTTCTGCAAACTCACGGGCACCAATCGGTCCTGCCACCATCACCAGCAGCAGGAAGAAGCAGCCAAGACAGCAGGTTGGATCCTAGTGCCCAGTGGCAGCGTAGCAGTGTCCCAGGGCCAGACACACACACTGCGCGACACCCGCGACCGCTCTCCATGATCCCAAATGGAAGGAAGGCAGCACCTGACCCCAGGCAGATCTCGGGTCCAGAACTGCACCCCTGCTGGCTTTACGCCACAATTCCTGAAAACCCTCAGCCTTTCACTCGACTCCCGCGACCGCTCTCCATGATCCCAAATGGAAGGAAGGCAGCACCTGACCCCAGGCAGATCTCGGGTCCAGAACTGCACCCCTGCTGGCTTTACGCCACAATCCCTGAAAACCCTCAGCCTTTCAGTGAGGAGAGCAGGGATGGAGCAGCTTTTGGGGACACCTGGAATCCAGACAGGGTTATTCCCTGCCATGGCCATGGGGCAGAGCCACTTGCTGGGTATTTCAGATTTTTCCCTCTTCTCTCGCAGCCGAACCAGACCCCAAATATTCTTCCCAGGTCGTTCCAAATGGCTGCAGGTTTGAGACAGAAAATAGGAGGGACCCGGTCAGGTTCTTGAGCCGATTGTTGTTGCCTTCGCAGGGTTTTTGGAGCTCTCCCAGAACCCTGCTGCAAGGGACAAAGTGATCAATTGCTGCATTTCTGGGCTGGTTCCCTCACAGCTGCCCTTGCAGGGGGAGGGTTCCAGCCAGCCCTGCTCTGAAAACCATCAAAGGTCCTCGGACACGTCACCCACTCTTGTCATCCCCCACCTTAGTCCCTGCAACCGGTGTTACTTGCAGGGCCTCCTCGCGTCACCCTCCCCCAGGAGCCCCGGGTGACCTACATGCAGCTGCCAGGACCCCACAGGCGACCACAGGAGCCCAGTGACATCAATGAGGTTGTGCTGTGACACTGGGGGGAACTGAGGGACACTGGGGGTCCCTACCCATGGGCACCCACACATGTGTGTGCTGCCACTAAAAGCTCCCCCTCCCCATGGAGGCACAAAGATCCCAAAGGGCTGAGAGAAGAACAATTTCCTGAAACAGCAACGAGACAGAATAAAACCAACAGCAACAGCAACAAGGTTCAGAGTCCAAATGGTCACAAATGGAACAATTTCCAGGGAAAGCCCCCAAAAAGGGACAAACCCTAGACATTTCCCCCAGCACGTTTCCTCCACCAGATGAACCTGGCAGGGCCCTGGACCTTCACTGCTCTGATGGCCAAAGCAGCCATCATGATGCTCTGGATTTTCTTGTCCCCTGTCCCAAACCCCTCCTCTGCCGTGTTCCCCACAGAAGAATGTCACCAAGGCCCTGTGGGGGTTCTGGAACCTTCCCCCTTTGCCAGGGCAGTCAGGATCAAGACATGGCACAGGATGGGGTGTCAGAGACAGGAAAAGTTTGATGTCTCAAGACATTTTGGAACACCTGTGTGTGGCAGGGGTGGGTCAGGCCTTGCTTTTGGTGAGACAGGGCCCCATCTGACAGTCAGTCTGTCAGCCATGGCACAGTGGGGACAGTGCAACGCTCTGCCAAAGACAACTCCTGGGTGACAGGGTGACCAGAAGTGCCACCTTGGTGGCCCAGCTGGCTTAAAAGACAGAGCAGGAGGTGGCCAAGACCCTTACCCTGTCTTCTCTCAGTTTGTCTGTCCTGTCCACACTGGAACCCAGGAGCTGGCAACTCATTTAAACGAGAAATATCTCCCAAGGAAAATGGGAACTTTCTCGGAATGGAAAGAAGAGCCATCGCTAAAACTTTTTTAATTTCAAAAATGATGGGGCTTCCAGGCAAAAACGTAGGAAAAGGAATGACAGCTTTTTACTAGGAAATTTATAAACCAGAACAGAACAAACAACACAAAACCAGAACTTTCCCTCCCGCTCAGCGCTGTTTGTTCTTGTGGCATTATAACCGCGGCCAGCAGGGGACGCTGCAGGGAGCACTCCCGGCCAGCAGGGGGAGCTGCAGGGAGCACTCCCGGCCAGCAGGGAGCGCTGCAGGGAGCACTCCCGGTCAGCAGAGGGCGCCCCGGTCGAGCTCGATCCCCTCAGAAGCCATGGCGGCCTCTGACCAGAGGGAGGAGGAGAAATCGCTCCTTCTGCAAACTCACGGGCACCAATCGGTCCTGCCACCATCACCAGCAGCAGGAAGAAGCAGCCAAGACAGCAGGTTGGATCCTAGTGCCCAGTGGCAGCGTAGCAGTGTCCCGGGGCCAGACACACACGCTGCGTGACACCCGCGACCACTCTCCATGATCCCAAATGGAAGGAAGGCAGCACCTGACCCCAGGCAGATCTCGGGTCCAGAACTGCACCCCTGCTGGCTTTACGCCACAATTCCTGAAAACCCTCAGCCTTTCAGTGAGGAGAGCAGGGATGGAGCAGCTTTTGGGGACACCTGGAATCCAGACAGGGTTATTCCCTGCCATGGCCATGGGGCAGAGCCACTGCTCGGTATTTCCAGATTTTTCCCTCTTCTCTCGCAGCCGAACCAGACCCCAAATATTCTTCCCAGGTCGTTCCAAATGGCTGCAGGTTTGAGACAGAAAATAGGAGGGACCCGGTCAGGTTCTTGAGCCGATTGTTGTTGCCTTCGGGTAGCTCTGGGGATAGGGACAAGGGAACTGGGATGCAGGGACAGAAGGAGACAAGAACCATGAGGATACGGCCATGGGGATGGGATCATGAGCTGGTGGGTGTGACTTGGGCTAGCATGGGCTGTGTCCATGGTGTCCTCATGCCCAGGGTGTCCACAGTGTCCCCATGTTCTGCCTCTGCCCAGGGTGGCTGCAGTGACCCTGTTCCCAAGGTGTCTGTGCCACACAGATGTGGTGCATGGGTGGCTGTGACACAGACGTGTCCCCTGGCCCTGCAAATCTTTTGGGGGGCACACAGACACATTTTCCCACAAGAACTGCTGTCTCCATGAGGACAGATTGGGGACAGTCCCCACACCCTGCCCCCATGCTGCTCTCCCTGCAGTGCCACCCCCACCCAGCCCTGTCCTTTCTCCCTTCCAGCACAGACCCTCGGCCTCGTTGGTGAGTCCTTGGCAGATGCCATGTCCCCACCCCGCTGTCCCCAGCCCCGTGCTGGCCCTGGCAGTCTGGTGTCCCCTGGCAGACTGGTGTCCCCTGTCACCCGCAGGCGCCCAGACCACCCAGATCCTCGTGGAGCCCCCCTGGAGGCCACCAGTGTGGTGGGACCCGGTGACACTGACCTGCCAGGGCTCAGGGATTGCCGGTGCCACCACCTGGTACAAGGACGGGCAGCAATGGAAGCACCAAGGACACGACAATATCACTGTCACCGAGAGTGGCACCTACACATGTGACAGACCCGGCACTGGGCTCAGCCCCCCCGTGAAAGTTCCACATGGTGAGGGGGGGTTGGGTGTCCCCAGCCTGGCACCCGCAGGGACCCCGAGCGTTCTGGGTGGGCTCTGCTCCATGGGTCACCTCCTGTGTGATCAGAGCCCATCCCCCTGCTCTGGGGACATTCCAGAGCATCCCAGTGTGGGGAACCCCGTGTTGGAATTGGGGACCCCTGGTGCGCTGGGTGAGACCCAGTGAGGGGTTCCCAGTGCCATCAGGTGTGACAGGTCCCCTCTGTCCCCCAGACCTGCTGGTGCTGCAGGTGCCAGCGCGGGCCCTGCTGGAGGGGGACAAGGTGACACTGCGCTGCCGGGGCTGGCGGAACTACACGGTCACCTCGGTGTCCTTCTACCGCGAGGAGACAGAACTGGGGGTGTTCCCAGATGGGACCGAGCTGTCCCTGTCCCCTCTGCAGCTGAAGCACAGCGGCCAGTACAGCTGCAAGGGCCAGGTGGAAGTCTGGGGGTGGCACAAGTCAGCGCCAGTGACAGTGACAGTGCACGGTGAGCACGCCACAGCTGCCACCCCGACACCCCCACTGCCATCCCCAGGGTCTCAGGCCCACAAATCCCCCTCCCATCTGCTTCCCTGAGCTCTTCTCTCTGCCAGTGCTGGAGGGTCCCCCCGAGCCCACCAAGGGGTCCCCCCTGACTCTCAGCTGCCTCAGCACCCTCAGCCCCCTGCGGCCCCGAGCCCCTCTCCTGCACATGTTCTACCGCAATGGGCAGGTGGTGGGGGACTTGCAGGGGTCCCCGCAGCTGCTGGTGCCCACTGTGGGGCTCTCCCACTCGGGGAATTCCAGCTGCCAGGTGCGCTCTAAGCGCGGGGCCGTGTGGAAGAGCAGCGCCCGGCTCCGCGTCACGGTGCGCAGTGAGTGCGGGGATGGGTACGGGGAGCCCCCAGAGACCCCTTGGGTGCCTTGCCTGTCTATGTTCATGTGCTTCAGACACCTCTGCTGGGTTCCCCCGCATCTCTCCTGTGTCCCCTCCCCCCTCCGTGGTGTGACCCCATCCCCAACATCCCCCATCACACCCATCCCCCTGTCCCTATCCCCCCTTCCCCCTGCCAGCTGCCAACCCCTCCCTGTGGCCTCAGCCCTGTCTGTGTCCCCACAGTGCCTGTTGCCAATGCCACCATCACCCTCAGTCCCCTGGCACACCAGGTGCATGCAGGTGACCCCATGACCCTGCACTGCTCGGTGCAGGTGGGCTCAGACCCTGTCACCTTCACCTGGCTGCACAACGGGCAGGAGGTGTCCCGGGGTCCCCTCCTGGAACTCGGGGACATCGATGTGGGACATTCGGGCACCTACCAGTGCATGGCCACCAACCAGCTGGGACAGGACGGGCACCGTGTGTTCCGGGCACTCAGCCCAGAGCTGGCCCTGGAGGTGACACCTGGCTCATCCTGGGTCACAGGTGAGGTCACACGGGGTCACTGGGGGGTGCAAGGCACCTGAGGTGAGTGGTAGCACTGATGTGTTCCCCCTGTCCCCAGCAGTGGCTGTGAATGTCGGCAGGACCCTTTTGTTCCTTCTCCTGCTCCTGGCTGTCATCGGGGGCTGTCACTGGTGGCACCGCTGGGGTGGGTGACTGCGGTGGGGGGGGATGAGGTCCTACAGGAATGGAGGGAAGCCCCACACATTGGGGGGTCTGTTGGGGTATCACCCAAAGTCCCTGACCTGGAGGAAGCTGAGCCCTCAGTGAGCTTTGCTTGAGGTGCCCACAGGTTAGGCAGCATTTTGGAGGGTCTGGGGCTGTCCCAGGAAGGGCGTTGAGGAATATTGGGGTGTCACTGGGATCTCCTGGGGGCTTTTAGGGAGGTGCTGGAGAGTTGTGCAGGAATGTTGAGAGCTCTTCAGGGATCCTGGAGCAGTTTGGAGGCTTCCTGCATCCCATTCTTGGGGTTCTTGGGGGTTTGAGGGGGGCTCAGGGTGTGAAGAATCAGGGTCCCGTGGCGGTTCAGGGGTCTTGGGGAGGGGGTTGGAGTACCTGGGTGGCTCAGGTATTCTGGGACTCCTTAGGTGTGATTTTGGGTGCAGGGGCAGTAGTCCTGTAGAAATCAGTGTCTGGTGGGGCCTCAAGGGTCCAGTGAAAGGTCCCATGTGGCATTGAAAGGTCCCAGGTGGGGTTGGGGCCCAGGGGACCCCATGATCACCCCATCCTCTTTTTCTTGCAGCTGCCAGGAAATCCCAGGACAGGTGAGTGGGGAGCTCCAGCCATGACTCTCCTTGACCCCCTCCCCAGACACCCCTCAGACCCCCCTTACCCCACAGGGTCACCCCAGAACCCCCTAATCCCTTGCAGGAGAGGGAGGAGCTGGACACCGAGCAGGCAGGGGTGAGTACGGGGGATGGGTGAGGACATGGACATGTCACCCATGGGTGTCACCCCAAGCCAGGTGTTTCTTACAGGGCCCCCCACTGTCCCCCCAAGGACCCCCAGGCGACCCATACAGCGGTGCCAAGACCACATGGGCAACTGCAGGACACCAATGACATCTCTGGGAATGTGCTGTGACACTGGGGGACACTGGGACTCCCCATCCCATGGCTCCCATGGTGGCCCATCCTGCCCAGGGTGATGACCACGAGTCAGGGGGGGCTGCACAGGGCACCCAGTGCTCCCCTTTCCCCCTCCCAGTGCTCCCAGTACTCCCATAGCTCCCCAGGCTCCTCCCAGTGCCAGGGGACATGGGACCCATTTCCTTCTTATTTGGTCCAAAATGCAGCTTTTTGGTTAAACTGGCAGAGATGGTGTTTGTTCAGCTTGGTAGGGCTTTAGGAATGGGATTCTCCAGTTCTGGGCTGCCACTAAAAACCAGGGGCTGCTGCCCCTCCCTGTAGAGGCACAAAGATCCCAAAGGGTTGAGAGAAGAACAATTCCAGAAACAGCAATGTGAGAACAAAACCAACAGCAACAGCAGCAACCGTGTTCAGAATCCAAAGGGCCACAAAAGGAACGATTTCCAGGGAAAGCCCCCATAAAGGAACAAACCCCAGACACAGTCCCCAGCACAATTCCTCCACCAGGAGGGACCTGTCAGCGCCCTGGACCTTCCTAGCTCTGATGGCCAAAGTGGCCTTCAGAAGGCTCTGGATTCTCTTGGACCCTGTCCCAAACCCCTCCTCTGCCGTGTTCCTCACATGAGGATGTCACAAAGGCTCTGTGGGGGTTCTGGAGCCTCCCCCTTTGCCAGGGCAGCCGGGATCAGGCCATGGCAGTTGAATTCCCTCTTGTCTCCACAGCAGCTCTGCCAAAGCCCCATGATGCATTTTGGGCTCTCTGAAATCCTCTCTCCTGAGAGAATCTGTGCCAAGGATTCCTGGGGCCTCCAGGCCAGTCCCAAGGGCCTGTTTTGGCCATTCCCAGTCGGGGTCACTTCATGTCCCAGCTCAGTCCCTGTTGGGATCCCCCTGTCACCCCAGGAACAGAGATGGGCTCTGCCCCTACGGATCTCAATTGCATCAGGGACATTGTGCCCTGTGGTCCCCTAAAGCCATGAGCTCCTGTGGCTCTGCTGTGCCAGGCCATGGATCCACACAGTCCAAGGGAACCCAGTGTCCCTCTGGCCCACCTGGCAGGAGCCAGGGCCCCTCTAGTCCTGGTCTTAGCACTCACTCCTTGTAAAATATGACCAGGAGGTCCCTTCCAGAGGATGGGAAGTAACATCATCCCTCCTATTCTGACTGGGGACTTGCCCACGGGAGACTGGAGCAGATTTATCCTTGTAGAATTTCCTGTGGTAGTTGTTGTTCCTCTCAACTCCCATCCCTGTGCTGCCAGGGCACAGAGGGGTTTTCCATCCCATTTCCTTTCTGTGGTCCTGCAGGTAAAACCACAGGTTTGGGAGCACTGGGAGGAGGAGCAGGAGGGAAGAGCGAGAGCCCCATGGAAAACACTCTCAGAAAATATTATTTAATGGAAAACTCAGTCAGTGGTTGTGCTGGTTTGAAAGTAAACCAGTGGGAGAAATGAACACTGCACAAATACCTTGAGAGAGATTTCAGGTCAGAATTACAATTTAATAGAAGGATTACAATAAATGCAATGATACAGAAAAACTGGCTTAAAACCACAAAGGCAGAGTACAACCTGGCATCCTGTCGGTCAGGGTGGACTCCTGTTGAAGTGATGGTTGCAGTCTTGTTGAAAGCAGTGGTCCTGGGGAAGGTCTGGTCCTCCTCTGGAAGGTCTGGTTCTCCCCTGGGTCCCTCGAGCGGTGCTGTGTCCCAAGTCCCCAAAGAGCCCAGATTATATATGGCCAGATTCAGGCAGGAATGTTCAGTACTCCCCCAGAGCAGGGAATTTCACAGTGGAATTATGTATTCCAATGACTCATGGGATGTTCTGGGGAATCCTTGATGGCCTAGGCTCCACAGGCTGCCCACTGGGACTGAGTCAGTTGGGGAAGACAAACACAGACTGCCTGCAGGGTTTGCCTCCTTCCCTTATGGAACACCCAGCTTGCAGCCTGAGGGCTCAGCTGTGCACTGGGCAGCTGCAGGGAGTGACCCACCCATTCACAGTCCATCAGGATGGTGGAGATGGGAGGAGAACACACAGTTTGGGTACACCCCACCTTGTAACCCAGGACAATGGAAACGGAGCCCCAAATCCGTGGGGAATCCCAGCTGGTTCCTGGTGGGGCTGGGCCTAGGAGGGGGCTCTGCTGGCTCGGCTCCGGGCCCTGCGCTCCACCTGGACAAAATACTTGTCAGGAATTCCGGTGGCTCTGCAGAGAAAAGAATCCATCAGGGATTTAGGACCGTGGCCCCACAGCAAGTTCCGTTTGCTGAGGATGCAGAGGGAGCTAGGAGGTGGCCCAGGATGGGACACCAGGAAGGACTCGGGGAGCCCAGAGAGCCCAGGGAAGCAGCACTGGCAGCCCCTGACCTGAACTCCTGCAGCTTCTGCTGCCTGAACTGGGCGAGGCGCTCGCTGCGCTGCCGGATCTCCTGCTGCTGCCGCCGGCCCTCCTCAATGAAGGCCGCCCGCTCCCGCTGCCGCTGCTGCTGCAGCTCCTGGATCTGCCGCCGGAGATCTTCGGCATGGGCGCGCTGCCGGAGCTCCCTCTGCTCCTGCTCCAGCTTCTCCCGCTCCAGCTGCTCCTGATGGGCCCTGTGGAGGAGCTGGGCTGGCTCAGGGACCCTGCCACAGCCCCCCCACACCTGGCACAGCACCTGGGCTGGCACTGGAGCCCCCAGAGTCGCCAGCTGGAACTGGGAGCCACTTGGCCACTGCCTCAGCCATCCCTTGGTCCCGTGTGCCTCACCTGAGCACCCTCTGGAATTCCTGGCGGTCTTGCTGCACCTGCATGGCCAGGTACTGCTCCTTCTGGGCCACCTGCTCCAGCCGGTCCTGCTTCAGCTGCTGCTCCAGCTCGGCCTTCTTCCGTGCCTTCTCCAGCTCCTGCCGCCGCCATTCCCGATCTGCGACCTCTTGGTTCCTCTTGGCCCTCAGAGCATCCTGCCCAAATAGGGGACAGTGCTGGGCTTCCCTCAGGGGCAGCTATGGAATCCCTTGGCTGTGCCTTTGGCTCTGCCAGCACCGCTCCAGGACAACCCCTGGCTCCGGGGGCTGGTCCTGCAGACCCCCCACATCCAGGGTCTCTGCCCTTTGCCAGTCTGGGGACAGGAACAGTGGCAGGGGAGCACGTCACCTGTGCCTGGGGCACTCACCCGCTCTGCCTGCCAGGCCTGGGCCCGCTCCTGTGTGGCTCTGAGCCGGGCCAGCTCCTTCTCCTTCTCCAGGCGCAGTTGTTGCTGCTCTGCCTCCAAGGTGGCCTCCCGCTCCTGCGGGGGACAGAGCCCCAGGGTGGGACAGAGCTCCGGGGTGGGACAGACCCCCAGGACAGCTCCTGCAGCCCCTGCCCACCCCATCAGGAGCCTGCTGCTCTTACAGCCTTCTGCCGCTGCTGCTCCAGCACCCGCTCATCCTCCAGCCTCTCCTGCTCCCTCTGTTGATCCTTCAGCCTCTGGCTCTCCATATTGAAATGTTTAATATCAGCATGGATTTGCTTTAGTCGCTCCTGTTTCTGCTCCCAGGCCTGGAAATGCCATGTAGGGTTGGAGACCACCAAGCTGAGTGCTCCTTCCTCCTCCTCACTCAGGGCAGGGAGGCTTTGGGCCATCTCCCTAGGATGTCACAATGTCCCCAAGGGACCAAAGCTCTGATCCTTCTGGCTGCTGTCCCCACTCCTTGGGTGTGGCTGATCCAGCTCTGCCAATCCCTTTCCAGCCAGGTGGAAACCTCCCTGAACCCCCCTGTTCCCTGCTCGCACCTTCCGATCCTCCCTCTTCATCTGCTCCAGTCGCTCCAGCTGCCTCTGGCCCTCCTGGTACAGCTCCTCAGCCCTCAGTGCCCGCTCCTCTGCATTCTGCTCCATCTGTTTCACAATGTCCTGCCGGGCTCTGGGAATACGAGAGCAGAAGGGTTTCCTGTGGCTCCATCCTGCTCCCCATCGTGGGAACGCTGGCATGGACAGGGCTGGTGTGGTTGCAATGGGCCAGATGCCTCCATGGGGAAGAGAGAGGGATGCCCACCTCATCAGCTCCTGCTTCCTCTGGCGCTCCAGCTCCTCCTGGACCTCCACGCCCTTCTCCCGCTCCATTTCCATCATCTTGTCCAGGCGCTTCTCCTCCTCCTCCAGTTCCTTGTTGATCATCCGCTTCTCCAGGACTTGCTTGTCCCGGATCATGTTGCACTTGGCATTGAGGAACAGCTGTGGGGACAAGAGGTGTCTGTGGCTCAGAGCTGCACTGGGACACAGGGAGCAGGGAGAGGCAGGGAAGGAGAGGAAGAGCCTGGGAGCACGAGGAGCAGGGGAGGCTCAGCAGTGCCAGGTGACAGAGGGGAGCACTGGCCCTACTGCGTTCAGCTCCCGCACGTCTTCCTCCTGCTCCAGCCTCATCCTCATCGCCCGCTGCAGCAGCTTCTGCTCCTCCTGCTGCAGCTCCTCCTCCACGTCTCTCTGACAGTTCCTCTTGTCCTCCAGCTCTGCCTTTCTCTGCTCCTCAATCTGGGCCTTTTTCAGGGCTTCCTGCGGGGACAGAGAGCACTGCCCAATCCTGGGCACCTTGCCGAGGGCTTGCAGGGGTCACACTTCAGGTGCCGCATTCCTGACACTGAGTGGGGACATGTCAGGCACCTGGGGCCCTGGCACGGCCCTGAGCACCCCTCCCCACACCTCTGGGCAGACACCTCGTGCCTTTGGAAGGCTGGGAGTGCTGAGCACAATTTCAGGGATGCTGCTCAGCTCTCAGTGGAGCCCTGAGCCCTGCAGCCTCCCCTGTGCCCCAAAAGGTGGTGGACAGAGGGAGGATGCCCTGTGGGAGCCACCACCCCTCAAATCCAGCTGTGGATCAGGAAAAGGGGGAAGCAGGAAGGGAAATGCCTACAAAAGCAGCGTCCTGTCTGGCTCTCAGGGTCTTCAGCCTGTCCCAACGCTCCTCTTCAGTCGGGGCTCGAGCTGATTCCTTGAGTTTCTCATATTCCTTTTCTCCAATGATGAGACACGGTTGGGGCTTCTCCTGGGGGATGCTGGGGAGCACAGGGAGAGAGCTCAGTGGCACAGGTCCCCAACAGGTCCCTGTGTTCCCTGAGCTGCCCACCTGGCCACCAAGCCAGCCCAGAGCAAGGTGGGAAGTGTTGGAGAAGCCATGGGGACCCAGCTCTCTTGTTTTGGGGTGCGGCAGGAAGGGAAAGTGTGCTGAAAGTGGCACCTGCCTGGGATGCAGGGGGCAGGATGCCCGAGGGTGGCCACGACACACTGCCAATCCCTGTTCCCCAGAGATTTTGGGATGCTGCACTGACACCTGCTGGGCCCCAAAAACCCCTCAGGGCTCAGGCACAGC
The DNA here is from genome assembly GCF_017590055.1 of Onychostruthus taczanowskii. Classification (NCBI taxonomy): domain Eukaryota; kingdom Metazoa; phylum Chordata; class Aves; order Passeriformes; family Passeridae; genus Onychostruthus; species Onychostruthus taczanowskii. Next base: position 39,423 of record NW_024499607.1, read on the forward strand.
CTTACATGAGCTCCCGGATCAGGTCCTTGGTGATGACTTGGATGGTCTTGAGCTTGGGCTTGAAGGAGAGTAGCTCTCGAGGATGTTTTGGCACATCCTGAGAGATCACGACAGGATCACTGGAGCCCGTGACCTGCTGAAAAGAAAAGTTTTAGGGACCCGAACCCTTCCCCCCACCTGGTGCTCCCCGGACACCAAGAGATCCTGGCAGGAACTCTGGGCCTCTGCAGGGACCAGCTGGGGGGTGTCAGGGGCACCTCCAGAGGGGACAGAGGGGCCGGGAGGAGCTGGACATCCTGCGGGGTGTGGGGGTCTGGGGAGCCCGGGGGAGACATCGGGACGGACGGACTGAAATCCCGGCGGTGAAAGCTGGAGACGACGGGCGAGGAGGGACCTCCGGGAGGAGCCCCGGGCACGGAGGGACCGGGATCCTGTGCCGGCAGTCGCGGCTGCCATCGCGCTGCCACTGCCGGGGCTGTCGGTGCTGTCCTATTGTCCTGGAGCCGACCGTCACAATGTGGTGGAACCGACGGCTGGGATGTGTCTGCTCCGACTGTGACAGTGTGTCCCAAGTCACTGTCGCGATGTGTCGGGACCAACTGTTGCCATGGCAACGCCCCAACAGCTCGCAGGGTGTGACGGGCCGGGGCGGGGTGGGGAATTGGGGGTGGTGCATCAGGCAGGAGAGGCGGGGCTTTGGCTGAAATAGGCGGGGTTTGACAGAGCTGTGTCACCCAGTGTGCTCACACTTGTCCCATGTGCTGTCCTCCTTGCACAGACCTCCTGAAAGTCCCCCTACATGAACATGACATACGTGACCCCCGATCCCAGAGGGTCACCGGAGTCACCAGTGACGGCCCCACCCCCTGCTCTTTGCCCCGCCCTTTCAAGCCCCGCCTCTCAGCTCAGTTCTGCCCCTGTACCCCAGGTCTGCCCCTCCCATTGCCCCGCCCCCTCAGCCCCTTTGCTCTTGCCCCGCCCAGTCCCTCCTGACTCCACCCAAGCCACGCCCATTGATCATGGCCCCGCCCTCACATGTGGCTGCTGCCGCCGCGGCCTTGGGGTCCCTGCCCCCCCAGACCGGGGTCCCCCCTTGTACCCCAGCAGGAGCCTCCTGCCCTCCCCCAACCCCAAATCACGACCATCGAGGCCTGGAAAGAAAAGGATCCGTTTATTGGGATTACGGGAGTTTATTGGGGCACAGGGGCTGCTCCCCAACCCCCTGGAGGGGGCCCTCCAGCAGCCCCCAAGGCACTGCGGGGCGGTGGGGTGGGCGCAGCGGCACCGCCCCCACCCAGCTAAATAATAATAATAATAAAAAATTACTTTGGTCCTGACAAAACTGGCGAAGGGGCGGCTGCCCGGGCCGGGGGGCACCCGGCTGGTCCACGGCGAGGGGTTAAGGCAGTTTTGGGGGGGGGGGCCCTGGCAGGCAGAGGCCTGGGGGGTCCGGAGGGGCTCAGAGGATCTGGCGGGGCATCCCGTAGCCCGTCATGCCAGCCTGTGAGGCGCCCCGGTTGGTGCCCATCTGCAGCCCGATGACGCTCTGCCCCTCCTTCAGCTTGTCCTCGGAGAAGACGCGCCGGTTCTCCTGCGACTTCCTGCGGGCACGGCGGGTGTCAGCATCCCCGAGGGACCCCCCAGCCCGCCCTCCTCCCCATCCAGCACCCCCACCTACTTGGGGAACCAGTTGGGGTCTCCCACGAAGAGCCCGTCACCCTTGGCCACGGCCAGGCTGCCCAGGTTCATCAGGGTCCTCTGCACGCACGCCATGTTCTTCCCTGGAGGACCCACAGCAGCCTCAGCTCCATCTCCATCCCCGTCCCCGTCCCCGTCCCAGCCCACGGCCTCCGGGTCGGTCACTCACCTTCCCAGAGATCCACGGTCTGGAAGATGTCGGTGGCGGCGATGCCGTAGCGCTCGGCCGCCTGCAGGAACTGCGAGATCTGCTCCATCTGCTTGAAGGCCATGGCCGACGCCTGGATTTTGGCCACGGGCGCCTGGCCCCGAGGGTGGAGGCTGTTGATGAGCCGGCAGAGCACCTGAAAGCAGGGGCAGGGCTAGGGTTAGGGTTAAGTTAGGGTTAGGGTTAGGGTTAGGTTAGGGTTAGGGTAAGGGTTAGGGTTAGGGTTAGGGTCAGGATTCGGGTTAGGGTTAGGATTCGGGTTAGGATTTGGGTTTTGGTTAGGGTTAGGTTAGGGTTAGGGTCAGGATTAAGGTTAGGGTTAGGTTAGGGTTAGGGTTAGGGTTAGGATTCGGGTTAGGATTTGGGTTTGGGTTAGGGTCAGGATTAAGGTTAGGGTTAGGTTAGGGTTAAGGTTAGGCTTAGGTTTAGGTTTAGGTTTAGGCTTAGGCTTAGGCTCAGGTGTGTGGCACTCTCACCCTAATGCCCAGCTGTACTCACCGTGCCATCCTTCAGCCACTGCTGGAAGCCGTCCCTGCCGGGTGCCGGCTGTGCCACCGCGCCGCCGCCGTCGTTGCCGCACTGTGCCAGGATCCAGCGCACCAGCACCTGCTCCAGCTCGGGGTCGTACTGCCGGTCGATCTTCTGCTGCACCTCCCGGCTCAGCCCGTACGAGGGGCCCCGGTTTGCCATGCTGACGGCAGGGGGGTCTGCGGGGATGGCACCCATCAGTGGCGCCGGTGGCACCGCAGCCCCCGCCCCGTGAGCCCCGTCCTGCCCGATGTCCGGCGTGCAGCCTTATCACCCGTGCCAGGCGCTGCCCGGGCTCTGCCCTCTTCCTGCCCAGCTGGCGGGAGCAGGCGCTGGCTCTGTGCCCACCCGAGGGGCAGGGTGGGCAGCGCCGTGACCCCTCTGTGCCACCCTGAGCATCCCCATCCCGCGGCCGGGCCCCGGCGCCGCTCACGGGCTTGGCAGCCACCGGGGGCCGGTCGGAGCTTGTTTGCTGATCTCGCCCGTTTGCTCGGGCCCGCAGCCAGATCCGGGGCTGGCGCAGGAGCGTGGGGCCAGCGCTGATGGCGGCGGTGTCCCCACCCCGGCGGGGCAGCCAGACCCCACCCCTGGCCAGGTGCTGTGCCAAGGTGCCACTGGAGCGGTGCCACCCGTGCTGGAGATAATGCCCACAGGGGACGTGAGCAGAGCAGCCCTGCCCGTACAGCCAGGGTGTTCCGAGCCCCCCCGGGTCTCTCTGTGCCCTCTGCCCACCAGGGCCGTGGTGGGCACATGAGGCTGCCCAGTCCTGCATCGCCCCCACGCCCTGTCCTGCCCCGCTGGCATCTGGGGGCACCGAGAAGCCAGAACACGTGCAGGTGGCCCTGCCTGCCCCGGTGTCCCTGTGCCAGCTGGGCACATGTGGCAATTGCTGCCCAGGAGGTGCCCAGCTCACACCCGGGGGTGCCAGGCTGAGCTCGGGGCAGAGCTCACACACCAAGCTCGGGGGTCTCAGCACCGGGAGCAGCCCCGGGACGTGCTGCTCTCAGGGACAGGAGGAAAACCGACCCCAGCCGGGTGTGCCCCCGGAGCCAAAGCCTTGGGCCACCGCGGGGGTCTCCAGGGGCACGGGGACCCCGCGGGGGGTGGCGTGGGGAGCGGCCGGCCGGGGGCCAAGGCGTTGGGAAACAAAGAGGAGCTGGAACTGGGATCATTTCCCGACCCAGCCGGAGCTTGCCCAGGCGGGATGGGGACACACCCGGACCCAGCCCCGCTGCCCCGGCGACCTCCGGACTCCGCGGGAGGGGCTGCGCCCAATCCGGCTGGGCTGGGGACCCTGCGGCCATCGTGGGGACAGCGAGGGTCCCAGTTATGGGGCAGCCACCCGGGGGTCTCCCGGGACAGCCTGGGCACCCCCGAGCTCTCTCCTAGGACTGGCAGGGAACGCGCTGTACCCGGCCCCGCTGGGAGAGAGCCACCCTGGGGACCCCCGAGACCCTCCAGTGCCAACAGGAAGGGGACCCCAACCCGCACAAGGCGACCCTGGGGACCCCGACCCACCCCGGGGACAGCAGGGAGAGGCTGCACCCAGGGCTCGACCCCCCTGGGCTGCCCAGAGCCCCCCGGGGACAGCGGGGAGGGGACACCTGGGGGTCACAGCCACCCCGGCGGCGGCGGGGAGGGGACCGGAGCCAGCCCCGCGGGCGCGCCCCGGGGCTCCCCGCACGGCGCGAGCTATCTCCTAGGACTGGCAGGGAACGCGCTGTACCCAGCCCCGCTGGGACCGAGCCACCCTGGGACCCCCGAGACCCTCCAGTGCCAACAGGAAGGGGACCCCAACCCGCACAAGGCGACCCTGGGGACCCCGACCCACCCCGGGGACAGCAGGGAGAGGCTGCACCCAGGGCTCGACCCCCCTGGGCTGCCCAGAGCCCCCCGGGGACAGCGGGGAGGGGACACCGGGGGGTCACAGCCACCCCAGCGGCGGCGGGGAGGGGACCGGAGCCAGCCCCGCGGGCGCGCCCCGGGGCTCCCCGCACGGCGGGGCCGGAAGCCGCACCCCGGTCCCGTTTCCCGGGGCCAAGATGAGGACAGGGTGGCCGTGGTGGGGACAGAGTGGCTGTGGTGGGGACAGGGTGGCCATGGTGGGGACAGAGTGGCCATGGTGGGGACAGAGTGATCATGGTGGGACAGAGTGGCCGTGGTGGCCAAGATGAGGACAGGGTGGCCACGGTGGCAAGTGGACAAAGGGGTTGCATGGGGACAGTGTGGCTTTGGTGGCCAAGGTGAAGATGGGGTGGCCGTGGTGGGGAGGGGACAGGGTGGCCCTGGTGGCAGGGGGACACAGGGGCTGTGTGGGGACAGAGTGGCTGTGGTGGCCAACGTGAGGATGGAGTGGCTGTGGTGGGGACAGGGTGGCTCTGGTGGCAGGGGGACACTGGGGCTGCATGGGGACAGGGTGGCTGTGGTGGCTGAGGTGACGATGGGATGGTTGGGGTGGGGACAGGGAGGCCATGGTGGCAGAGGGGACAGGGGGACAGTGTGGCTGTGGTGGCTGAGATGAGGATGGGGTGGCGCCTGAACGGCTGCAGTGGGGACAGGGGTGACACAGGGGACACGGGGATAGCATGACTGTGGTGGGGACAGCGTGGCTGCAGCAGCAGGGACAGAGTGACCATGACGGGGACAAGCTGGGCACAACCGCCCTGAGGATTTAGGTGGGGGCAGCGGTGACAAAACCTCTCACGGTGGCCGTGCTGGGGACAATCCCCACAGTGGCACCGCTGGTGCCAGGACCCTGCTGTGATGATGGGGACAACCAGGGCCTGGCTCTGGTGGCAGCTGGGGGACAGCTGAGGCCCGGGGGGGGGAGGTGGCCTGGCCAGCAGCGCCGTGTCCCCGGTGGCGTTGGCACAAGTCCCGTCTCCATGGCGAGCGCCACCAAAACAACAAACAAAGCCGGGCCCGAGGCCACCGGCCGCCTCCGCCGCAGTGTCCCTGTCACCAAAGCCCCCCCCGGCACCCAGAGCAGCCCCCGCCGTGCCCAGCTCGGCCGTGGTGCCACCAGGGCACGGCTGGGGTGGCACTGTCACTCTGTTCTGTCACCAGAGCTGGGCTGTGATGGCACTGTCACTCTGTTCTGTCACCAGAGCTGGGCTGGGGTGGCACTGCCACTCTGTTCTGCCACCAAAGCTGGGCTGGGGTGACACTGTCACTCTGTTCTGTCACCAGGGCTCGGCTGGGATGGCACTGTCACTCTGTTCTGTCACCAGGGCTCGGCTGGGGGGGCACTGTAACTCTCTGGTGCCACCAGAGCTGGGCTAGGGTGGCACTGCCACTGTTCTGTCACCAAAGCTGGGCTGGAATGGCACTGTCACTTGTTCTGTCACCAGAGCTGGGCTGGGGTGGCACTGCCACTTTGTTCTGTCACCAGAGCTGGCCTGGGATGGCACTGTCACTCTGTTCTGCCACCAGGACTTGGCTGGGATGGCACTGTCACTCTGTTCTGCCACCAGGACTTGGCTGGGATGGCACTGTCACGCTGTTCTGTCACCAGGGCTCGGCTGGGGTGGCACTGTCACGCTGTGGAGCAGCCCAGAAGTGTCCCCTCGCCCTCCCTGGGTCCCTCCCGCACCCATGGGTGTCACAGGGTGGGGTGGCTTTACCCTCCAGGGGCTGTGGGTGTCCCCTGGGGACCTCGGGTGGCGTTTCCTGTGGCTTTGGGGACGTGGGTGGGGGAGACGTGGAGGAGGGAGCAGGGCAGGGAGTGACACAGGGGTGACCCATGGGACAGGGGTGACATGGGGGGGACAAGGTCAGGGGGTGACAGAGAGGTGCAGAACAGGGGTGGGGTTAGGGGTGACACGGGGGACAGGACCCAGGGGTGACAAAGCAGGAGACTGAGGGGTGACACAGGGGACAGGACCCACAGGGGGATGGCCCAGGGTGACACAGAGCAGGACCCAGGGGTGACAAAACAGGAGACTGAGGGGTGACACAGGGGACAGGACCCACGGGGGGATGGCCCAGGGTGACACAGAGCAGGACCCAGGGGTGACAAAACAGGAGACTGAGGGGTGACACAGGGGACAGGACCCACCCATGGGACAGGGGTGACATGGGGGGGACAAGGTCAGGGGGTGACAGAGAGGTGCAGAACAGGGGTGACAAAGCAGGAGACTGAGGGGTGACACAGGGGACAGGACTCACGGGGGGATGGCCCAGGGTGACACAGAGCAGGACCCAGGGGTGACAAAACAGATTGAGGGGTGACACAGGGGACAGGACCCATGGGGGGTGGCCCAGGGTGACACAGAGCAGCAGCAGGACAGTCCCAAGGGACCTGGGTGACACTGGGGCACAGCCTGGGAGGTCTCAGCCAGGGGACACGGGGTGATTTGGGGACAGGACCCCCAGACGGCACGGGGGGGGTTGATAGGGCAGACACAGCGGGGAGGGGACACTGGGGACAAACTCGGGCAGGGACAGAGGGCAGCAGGAGGGGCACACACGGGCAGGGCAGGGGACAACGGGTAGCAGGCAGGGGGACATGGGAGGGACATGGCAGGGGGACACCGAGGGACAGGGTGGATGTGACAGGGGGACACGATGGGAATATGGGGGGACATGAAGTGGGCGGGGCAAGGGGACACGGGAGGAACTAATAGGGGACATGGGGGGACATGGCAGGGGACTACAAGGAGACACGGGGGGACATGGATGGGCGTGGCAGGGGGACACGTGGTGGACATAATGGGGGGACATGGGGTGGGCGTGGCAGTGGGACACAAGGGGACGTGGGGAGACATGGATGGGCGTGGCAGGGGGACACGTGGTGGACATAATGGGGGGACATGGGGTGGGCGTGGCAGTGGGACACAAGGGGACGTGGGGAGACATGGATAGGCATGGCAGGGGGACACAGGAGGAAGAGATAGGGACACGAGGGGACATGGGGTGGGCGTGGCAGGGGGACACGAGGGGACCTAATGGGGGGACACGGGGTGGGCGTGGGACACGAGGGGACATGGGGTGGGCATGGCAGGGGGACACGGGGGGACATGGCAGGGCGACACGAGGGGACATAATGGGGGGACACGGGGTGGGCGTGGCAGTGGGACACGGGGGGACACAAAGGGACACGGGGGGGCATGGCAGGGTGACAAAGGGGGACGCCATGGGGGTATGGGGGGGGTGACCAACGCCCGTGACCCGACGCGACCCGCGCCGCAGCCCACGCGCGACCCCCGGTGACGTCATCGCCTGTCCCCCGCCCCTCCGGTGACGCGCTCCCGCGCCGTGGCCATATAAGGGCATGAGCGCGCGGGCCACGCCCCCTCCCGCGCTCGCGGGGCCGCCGCCAGGCCCCGCCCCCCTCGCGAGGGAGGGGGAGAACCGAGGGAGGGACACCGGAACGGGGAGGGGAGGGGGGAAACTGAGCAAGGAGGGAGGGGACAGCGACATGGGAGAGGGGACAGGAGTGGCGGCCACCCGCATGAGATTGGGGGGGCGGGACACCGAGGAGATGGCGGGAAAATCCGATGGGGGAGGGGAGAAGATGGGGGGGACACCCCAAGGGAGGAAGATGAGGGGAGACATGAGGAAAAGGGGGGACAGAGCAATTCGCGGGGGGACACGAGAAGATGGGGGGGTACCAGGATTGGGGGGTGGGATTGATAGGGGGAGGCCAGGAGGATGCGAGTGGGGAAGGGGAAGCTGTGGCCGGGGGATGAGGAAGAGGAGGACACAATGGGGGGGCCTGCACAAGGCACGGCGAGCGGGACGAGGTGGGACCCCCGAAGAGAAGATGGAGGGGGTCGTGGCAGAACCAGCCATGCCTCGGGGGTCCCCCCGCCAACAGGAGCCAGAGCTGCTCTCACGCCTCTTTATTCTCCCCCCGCCCATCCTTTCACCCGGGGGGTCCCGGGGGTCCCCCTAAAGCAGCGTGGCCACCTCGAAGCGCTCGGAGCAGCAGCCGCGGGTGCCCACCCTCTGCCGCCGCTGCTGGACCCCCTCCCTGCGGCGCCGCGCCCCCAACCCCTCGGGACGGGGGGTCTGGCCGCGCTCCTGGAGACCCCCCGTTCCCAAGGCCTCCGCCGACACCGAGCTCACCGGGGCCGAGCCGGGCTCTGCGGGGAGATAAGCAGCGTCCGTGGCAGCCGCCGGGGCGGCCACGGGGCTGTGGGCACGGGGGTGGGGGGCGCGGGGGGGCCGCACTCACGGTGCCGCTGCAGGTCCCGCAGGGCGATGGAGGAGCCGGGCCGGGCCGGGGCCGCGCCCCGGTAAAGCTGCAGCGCCTCCAGGAGCTCCGATTCCAGCGCGAACTCCGCGTCCCATTCGTAGTTTTCGTCCACCGAGGTGTTTCTCCTGCGGGGAGGGGGCGAGGGGCACGGGCAGAGGGCGTGAGACCCCCGGGATGGGCTGCAGGAGAGACCCCAAAAAGAGAAACCCAGGGGATGGGCTCCAGGGAAGACCCCAAAAAGTGAGACCCCGGGGATGGGCTGCAGGGGAGACCCCAAAAAAAGGAAACCCCGGGGATGGGCTCCAAGGGAGACCCCAAAAAGTGAGACCCCGGGGATGGGCTGCAGGGGAGACCCCAAAAAGAGAAACCCCGGGGATGAGCTCCAGGGAGACCCCAAAAAGAGAAACCCAGAGGATGGGCTCCAAGGGAGACTCCAAAAAGAGAAACCCCAGGGATGGGCTCCAGGGGAGACCCCAAAAGAGAAACCCCGGGGATGGGCTCCAGGGAGACCCCAAAAAGAGAAAGAAATCCCGGGGATGGGCTCCAGGAGAGACCCCAAAAAGTGAAGCCCTGGGGATGGGTAGGAGAGGCCAGGGCAGACCCTGAGGGGTCAGATGCCAGGGATGGGCATGAGACCCCCAAGAACGAAAGCCAGGAGAGACCCCAGGGCACAGGTGCCCCGGGATGGGTGCTAGGGGCAGGTGCCAAGGTCAGATGCCAGGGATGATGCCACCCCGAGAGACGTGGGGACACGGCAGGGATGCTGGGGGACAACTGGGGTGGTCTCTCAGGACAGATTCAATGGGCAGGGGGGCGTCCCCAGGGCACTGCAGGGCTGGGAGGCAGCCGGGTGGCTCGGTGCCAGGACAGCCCATGCCAGCTGGGTGGGACAGGCCCGGCGCTGCCCCGGCACGCTCCGGGAGCTCATCCCGGTGACCTGCCCACGGCTCACCTCTTCCCGGCGCCAGCATCCGTCCTGCCCCGTCCCTCCTCCGCTGCCGAGCCCCCACTGTGCCAGCTGCCCCCGTCCCCGACGGGGGTGCCCAGGAAGGTGCCCCCCAAGGACGGTGCCAGCGAGGGGGGCCGCAGGAAGGAGCCGCTGCCCCGGCCGCTGCTCTGGCTGGTCAGGCTGCCCCGCGGGAGCTTCTCCGGGGCTGCGGCGTCCGGCGGCCGCCCCGGGGCTTCAGTCCGGAGATGTGGAGGCGGCTGGGGGGGCGGCCCGGGGCTGGGGGAGCGGGGCCAGGAGGGGGAGCCGGGCAGAGAGGCCTTGGGGGGGCCCACGGGCAGCCGGGGGGGCTCAAGGAACGCGGCGGTGGCGGGAGGGGAGGTGGCGTTGGCACTTGTGTCGATGCAGTCCGGGCACAGCGTCCGCCCCGAGCGCGGGGGGCTGGCGGGGGGCTCCGGGGGGGCGCCGGCATTGGGGGGCTCCCCCTGCTCCTCCTGGGGGGGCCAGTCGCCGTCCACACACATCTCCTTGAAGAAGGGCAGGCTGAGGTACTGCAGGATGCCGCTGATGGCCGGGGGGGCGGGGGACACCGGTGGGCTGCTGGCCCGTTTTGGGGAGCCCCGGCGGGGCGGTGAGTCCCAGGGGGGGCCGTGGCGGGGCCGGGGGGGCTCCTGGACGGCGCTGTAAGGCAGCGTGGCGGCGGCAGAGGCCACGGGGCTGACGTCGGTGATGCTCAACGCCACGGTCTCGTCCACGGGGCTGCTGCTGCCGTAGCCGAAGTAGCGGCCGTGCCGGTGACCGGAGGCGCGGGCGCCGCGGCGGGGCTGCCCCGCGGGCTGGGGGCGCAGCGAGACCCCCCTGTGCCACACGGGCTGGTCGTCTCCCTCTTCCTCGTCATCCTCCTCGTCCTCCTCGGCGGGCAGCTGGCGGTAGGGCTGCAAGGGGTCCCGCGGAGGCTCCGGCTCCGGCCGCGGCTCGGTGTCCAGCACGAAGCGGCCGTCGGGGCCGCGGCAGATGCGCTCCAGCGGGACGTGCTCCCGGCCGTGGCTCTCGTAGGCGGGGTAGCGGGAGCCGGCGATGCTCAGCCCCAGGCTGGTGCCGGCTTTCTCGCCCCACAGCAGGCTCCGGTGCAGGCTCCGGCACGGCGAGGGCTGCAGCTTCAGCTTCAGCGTGCTGGCGGGGCTACCAGCGCCACGAGCGTTGCTGCAAGGGAGAGGCAGCAGCTGCAGCACCCCCGGCCGTGCTGCCGAGCCCTGCTCCTGCACTTCGCAATCTTTTCTCCAGCCAAAATTGCCCGGAGGGAGCACACGGCGGGAGCCCCGGTGCCAGCAGTCCGCTCCTAACGCCCTTAGGCAGTGGCAGCAGCGGGTGGCTGTCCCCAGCCTGTCCCTGTGCCCCCAGCTGGTGGCAGAGGGATGATGAGTGGGACAGGGACAGGGATGGGAACATGGCATGGCCAGGAGTGGCACAGGGACAGAGAGGGATGGAAGGGAGAATGACATGGAGAGAGTGGGAGAGGGAGGGGAGCGTGGCACGGCCAGGAGTGGAGTGAGAGGGAGGAGGATTTGGGGAATAAAAGGAAGAGGTGTGACATGGCAGGAGTGGGACAGGGAGGGAATGGGATGTGGAGGAGCAGGGCAGGGCAAGAGAGGGACAGGGAGGGAGTGTGGCATGGCATGGCAGGGAGGGAAGGGGACATGGCAGGGCAGGGAGTGGGATGGAGTGAGCAGGACAGGGAGGGAATGGGATGGAGGGAGCAGGACAGGAAGGGAATGGGATGGAGGGAGCAGGACAGGGAGGGAGTGGGGCATGGTGGAAGTAGGACAAGGAGGGAGTGGAGTGGAGTGGAGAGAGCATGGCAGTGACATGGCAGGACAGGGAGGGAATGGGATGGAGGGAGCAGGACAAGGAGGGAGCGTGACAATGACGTGACAATGGCGTGACAATGACGTGACTTACTGTGGAGGTGGAAGCTTCTTGCTGGGGGAGAAGACGAGTGGTGGATCTGGAAGGCCATGAGAACACAGGGGGATCACACGGCGAGCAACTCAAAACGTGATGAGGAGGAGACGGCGGCACCCACTCGGTCCCCCCAGGCTGGCCTGTCCCCTGTCCCTGTCCCCTGTCCCCGTCCCCGGGTACCTTGGCGGCGCTTGCGGACGCGCGCGGCGCGGCGCCGGTTCATGATGCAGGCGGCCATGGTGCTGAAGATGACGGCCACGCTGAGGAAGCAGATCCCCCCGATGACCCCCGCCAGCACCGGCTGTGGCAGCAGCTCCGGCAGCTGCGTGCGGGACGGGTACACCTCCATCCCTGCCACACACAGGGCACCCCGTCAGGCTGGCACGGCCCCCTGGTGTCACCAGCATCATGGGGACACAGCTCTTGCCACACCAGGGCTGCTCTGCCCTTGGGGGGAGCTGTGGCACCGCCATGGGCACCAGGAGAGGGGATGCTCTGGTCCCTGAGGCTGAAGCCACTGGGGCTGTTGCCTCCTGGTCCTGCTCTGGCCATGCCCTCAGTTCAGCAGCAGGGCCAGGGGGGTCAGCAAGAAGGGGGCTCTCCTTTGGGAATTTGGATGTTTCCCACCTCAGGGAAACAGTTCCCAGCCTTACCTGCCGTGGACACGTTCACCGTGTTGCTGGGGTCGCTGATGTAGCTGCCAGCAAAGGCCACCAGTCGGAACTCATAGAAGGCGTCCTGAGGAGGGGACACGGAGCCATCAGCCACGCTGCCACTGCGGCCACCAAGCCCTAACCTAACCAGATCTCACCTTGATGAGCCCTGGCACCAGCACCTGGGTGTCAGTGCCGGGGATGGAGCGCTCCAGCACCTCCCAGCCGCCCTTGTCCTGCCGCAGCTCCAGCGTGTACCCGCTCGGGACCACCGAGGCACGGGCAGGGGGGTCCCAGCGCAGCAGAACCCCCCGCACGGTCTCGTTGGCTGTCAGAGCCCGGGGTGGGGACAGGAAGACGTGCACGGTCATGGCTGGTGGCTCCGGAGGCACTGTGGTCACTGGGAAGCCTGGGGAGAAAGCGGAGGTTGGCACCAGGCGGGAAGGGGGGCACCGGGGGTGTTTTGGGGAGGTGCCCTTACCCCTGGGCACGGAGGTGACAATCTGGCTGAAGGGACCACTGCCCAGCTTGTTCTGGGCCAGGACGCTGAACTGGTAACTGGTGTCTGGCTGCAGGTTCTCCACCAGAAGGTGCTGAGCCCCAGCTGGCACCGACAGTGACACCCAGTCGTGGTGTGCCCGCGGTGGGTACCTCACCCTGGGGACAGGAGGGACACGTGAGAGGGAGCTGAGGCTCCTGGGGGGCACACAGCAGGGGTGGGCACTCACAGAGGGGTGTACCAGACGCTGAACCTCTGGAAGTAGCCTCCATCAAAGCCTGGCTCCCAGGAGATGTTGGCTGCCAGCAGCAGTGGGAGCACGGAGACGTTGGTGACAGCGTGGGGACTCGTACCTGCAGGGCAGCAGTGTCACACTGGGGGGCTTGAACCACCCCTTCCAGCACGTTGCCCACCCTGAGACCACCCCAGTGATGGGCAGCTCACCCAGTACGTGGACAGAGGTGGCAGTGGTGACACTGGCCACCTGGTTGGTGGCCCTGCATTCCCAGACTCCGTGCTGCTCCTTGGTGAGGGGGTGGAGGACGAGGCTGCTGTTGCCATCCACCTGGGCACTGCTCTTCCCCACGCTGCCCACCTGTGGGGCACGGACACGCTGATGGGGGGCCACCACCAGCCCGTCCCCTGTGACACTGCTGGGGACAAGGGGACTTGAAAAGGGGGACATAGCACACCACCCTAGGCTGGTTTTGAGGCCAAGGGGCAAAGTTTTGCCAATTTTTTAGAGGACAGCCAAGCAAAGTGACCTCAGATCCTTCAGGAACCATGTGATGGGATGGGACCCAGTGGGGACAGGGACACTGCCCCAGAAATGATGCCCTGGAGGCCAAAAGCAATCTCTGTCCCCGTGGGGGCCCAGCTGACCCCCCAAAACAGCAGCCCCTACCTTCACCCAGGTGATGGTGGGTGGGGGATCCCCACGAGCTGCACAGGGGATCACCAGCTCCCGGCCCACCTCCTGGAAATATTCCTCCTTGGGCCGCACCGTGAAGGCAGGAGGGTCCTGCAAGGCAAAGGGGCAGTTTGGGGAGGGGGCTTGGCAGGGGGTGCAGAGCCAGGAGGGGACCCCGAGGGGCTCCTCACCTTCAGCAGCACGCGGGTGGGCCGGGACTCGCCGGCCGTGCCGTAGCTGTTGTAGGGCGTGCAGCGGTACAGCCCCAGAGCGTCGTCGTTGCCCGTGGCGATGACGATGGAGCCGTCGGGCTGCACGGACCAGCCCGGGAGCTGGGAGAGGAGGAGGAGGGATTTGGGAAGGAGCTAGGAGAAGGGAACGAAGAAGAGGGATTTGGGAAGGTGGGAAGGGTGGAGGGAGAGGGGAATGGGAAAGGAGGGATTTGGGAAGGTGGGAGAGGGGAATGGGAAAGCAGGAGAGATATGGGAAGGAGTTGGGAGAGGGGAATGGGTGAGGAAGAAGGATTTGGGAAGGAGCTGGGAGATGGGAATGGGTGAAGAGGAGGGATTTGGGAAGGTGGGAGAGGGGAACGGGAAAGCAGGAGAGATATGGGAAGGAGTTGGGAGAGGGGAATGGGTGAGGAAGAAGGATTTGGGAAGGAGCTGGGAGATGGGAATGGGGGAAGAGGAGGGATTTGGGAAGGAGCTAGGAGAGGGGAATGAGGAAGAGGGATTTGGGAAGGGTGGAGGGAGTGGGGAATGGGAGAGGAGGAGGGATTTGGGAAGATGGGAAGGTGGAGGGAGTGGCCGCACGGAGCAGCCGGGGATCTGGGAGAGGGGAATGGGAAGCAGGAGGGATTTGGGAAGGTGGGAAGGTGGTGGGAGTGGCTGCACGGAGCAGCTGGGGATCTGGGAGAGGGGAATGAGTGAGCAGGAGGGATTTGGGAAGGTGGGAAGGAGCTGGGAGAGCAGGAGGGATTTGGAAAGGTGGGAAGAAGCTGGAATAGGGGAATGGGAAGCAGGAGGGATTTGGGAAGGAGCTGGGATGGGAAGGAGCTGGCAGTGGGGAATAGGGGAGCAGGAGGGGTCTGGAAAGGGCACTGGGAGCAGCCCTACCTTGTCCAGCTCCAGCGGGCGCCCGTCCCTGGTCCAGGTGACGGAGAGCAGGGGGGGGTTGGCCCTGGAGGGGCAGCGGATCACGCCCCTCATGCCCTTGGGCAGGTGAGTCTCCGGGAGCATGGTGGTCACCTGCGCTGGGTCTGCGGGGACACACGGGGCTGGAATCCCCACGGAGCACCCCTGTTCCCACCACAGCCCCCCCAGCAGAGCCCCCCACAGGCTGGGGGTGCAGGAGGGGGTCTTACAGAGCACTGTGACGAAGGCTGAGGCAGAAGGTGGCTTCCAGAGCCCGTTGCTGGGGGTGCAGGTGTATTTCCCAGCGTCGTCCGGGGTCGTTCGCTGCAGCAGGAGGCTCCCGTCCACCAGGACACGGACCCGAGCCTGGAGGTGGCTGGCAAGGGATGGCACAGCAGGGAGTGGCACGGCTGGCACTGTCCCTGCTGCGCTGGGGTGATGGATTCGCCCCCAGCACACACCCAGGCTGTGCCTGGCACTCGGGGCCAGGTTTGGGGGCACAGCTGCCCCCGTGCCATCCCCGTCGTTGCCGTACCTGAGGTGGAAGACGTTGCTGCTGCCCTGGAACCAGGTGTAGGTGAGGTTCCCTGGGTATGCCTCAGCCTGGCACGCCAAAAAGGCATCTTGGGAGATGTTGACAGTGACGTTCTGCGGTGGCACCACGATGATGGGTGGCCCTGGGGTGAGGGGCAGTGAGGGCTGGGCACAGCTGCTCCCAAAACCATGCCATGGCTCCCTCTGTGTGCCCAGCCCATGCCCTGTCCTTACCCTGCACGAGCACGCGGGTGGTGTGGGTGACGGTGCCCTCCTTGCTGGTGGCGTGGCACGTGTAGGTGCCCGCGCTGGCACGTTCCACGGTGGCGATGCTCAGCGTCCCGTTGCTCACCTGCAAATGGCACCAGCCGTGGCACGGCCACCAAGGGACAGCGACCTGCCCCGTCAGCAGGGAGGGGCCACCGCAGTGGGGATGGGCACCAGAGGCTGGCCACACCCCACAGACGGGTGACCAGGGGGTTGTCACCCTCACCTGCACCGTGTCCCCGCTCTGGACAGGCAGGTCACTCCTCTTCCAGGTGACAACAGGCTGGGGGTTGCCGACAGCCCTGCAGGTGAGGCTCAGCGCAGCCTGGTCCCGCACCTCTACGAACGCAGGGGGCGTCTCCAGGAAGGTGGGAGGTGCTGGAAGGCAAATCCAGATCCAAACCCTCACCCTCAGATCTGGCTCAACTCAGCGCGGAAGCCCAGCGTTTCCAGAGCCAGCCCTGGGAGACGCGGGCAGAGCAGCGGGGGGTGGGACGGGCCGGTACCGTTGACGGTGAGGTGGATCCAGGTGCCGTTCTGGAAGTCGGCGTCGGTGCTGTGCCGGTCGAGGAAGAGCACCCGGCACTCGTACCAGCCCTGGTCCTCGGCACGCAGCAGGTCCAGGCGCAGCGAGGCACCTTCCTCCAGCCGCACGCGTCCTGTGCCACCGGCGGCGGCTCAGCGACAGCCACGTCCCCGGGCCACC
The DNA here is from genome assembly GCF_017590055.1 of Onychostruthus taczanowskii. Classification (NCBI taxonomy): domain Eukaryota; kingdom Metazoa; phylum Chordata; class Aves; order Passeriformes; family Passeridae; genus Onychostruthus; species Onychostruthus taczanowskii. Next base: position 55,666 of record NW_024499607.1, read on the forward strand.
CCTTCCTCCGGGCCACCCCCTCCCCCGGGTCACCCTCCCCGGGGCCATCGCCTCCCTGGGGAAACCCTTCTGCCAGGTCACCCCCTCTCCCGGGTCACCCCATCCCTGGAGCCTGCCCCTCCCTGAGGTCACCCCTCTCCCGGGTCACTCGTCCCTGGGGCCACCCCTCTGTCAGGTCACCCCCTCCCTGGGGCCACCCCTCCCCAGGGCGCCCACCCACGCTGGCACCGCGGGGGGCTGGGAACGGCGGTGCCACAGGTTGGTCCCAGCGACACTCAGCACTGCACGCGTGGGTGACACGGAGAGGAGGCGACAGTGGCTCCGCCACCCGCCCTCGCGCAGGGTGGCCTCGGCGCGGTCCCCCAGCACGGCGGGTCCGCGCACTTCGAGCATCGGGGTCCCAACACCCCGACCCCTTTTCCCCCTTCCCGAGCACCCTCCCTGCCCCTGGGAGCCCCCCCGGCGCTCTCACCCTTGGGAGCCCTGCTAAGCCCCGGCACTCCCGCTGCACGGGGGGGTCGCGGTGAACCCCACCCGGGGGGACACGGGGCTCCCCCAGGCCGTGGGGTCCTCGCCCCGCGCCAGCCCCACGCCCTCTTTGATGAGGAGAGGGATAAGGGCCGAAGCGAGAGCGAGCGCAGCCCGTTAATCCCCCGGGCTATTTATTATCAGAGCCATAATCGGCTCAGGGTGCAGCGAGCAATTGGCTCAGCCCGGGCTGGGGTGCGCGGCCAGCGGCCCCCAAGGAACACACTGGCACCCCCTGGCCCGGGCACCCTCTGTCCGGGGCACCCACCATCCTGGGCATCCCCTTCCCCGGGCACCCACCATCCTGGGCATCCCATTCCCCGGGCACCCCCTGTCCGGGGCACCCACTATCCTGGGCATCCCCTTCTCCAGGCACCCACTGCCCTGGGCATCCCCTTTTCTGAGCACCCACTGTCCTGACCATCCCCTTCCCCGGATACCCACTATCCTGAGCATTCCCTTCCCTGGGCATCCCCTTCTCCAGGCACCCACCATCCTGAGCATCCCCTTCCCCGGGCACCCACTGCCCTGAGCATCCCCTTCCCCAGGCACCCACTTCCCGGAGCACCCCCTTCCGTGGGCATCCATCCTGGGCATCCATCCTTCCCTGCCATCCCTGCACCCCATGCCCTGGCACTGCCACCCCGGGCACCCCCGGGCCACGCCAGGTGACCTTGCTCCCGGGACACCACGGTAGAGACACGGCAGCGGCAGCACCGGAGCAGCCCACGGTGCTCCGTCAGCATCCCGAGACCCGCAGCTTTCCCGAGGGGTTCCCGACACGGGAAGTTTTGGGGAGCCCCGCTGCCAGCCCCACCCGCTGTCACAGACAGTCCCCACGCAGTGCCCGGGGCACCGGATCCCGGCTGGCACCGCAGCGGGATTGGGATTGCGTGTCCCGCCAGACGAGCCCGGCAAGGATGAGGAGGAAGAGGAGGAGGAGGAGGAGGAGGAGGAGTGGCAGGAGCCGGGCAGGCGGGTTTGGGCACCGAGATCCACCCCGAGCCGTGCGAACCCCGCACACAAACACGTGCAAAGCTTTCCCGCAGCGCCCGGAGCTGCTTCCCACCCCACAGCTGTGGGACGGGGGGTCCCTCCTGCCAGCCCTGGGAAGTGGGACAGCTTTGGGAAGCTCTGGGAAGCTTTGGGAAGCTCTGGGAAGCCCCAGCAGCTGCCAGCCCCCAGCCCCAGGCGCGGCGGGAGCAGCCGGCTCCCGAACAAAGGTCCCTTTGGAAGGGATCAGAGCGGCCTGGGGACGCCCCTCAGCCTCCCCCTAATCCCCCTGTGCCGGCCCCAGCCCCCTCCTCCTCCTCCACCGCCCTGCAAAAACAAAACCCTGTGGCCCAGCATCCCCCCGCGCCTGGCAACCGACATTCAGCGGGACACAAAGGGGGGGGGACGGGACACAAAGGGGGCTGCAGTCCCCGCCACGCGGCCAGAGCCGGGGAGGGGGCCTCTGAGCCAGGCCAGGGACCACCGACCCTCTTCTAGGGCAGGGGACAGTGGCCCGTGACAACGCGGGTGGCGGTGGCACCCAGGGCAGAGCCGACCCCCATCCCACCACAGAGGCAGCTGCAGCCCCCCGCCCCCCCCGATGTCCCCAGGAGTGACACTGGTGACAGCAGCGGTGACACCTGATCTGCTCCACCTGGGAAGCGCCGGCTAGAGGGGGCTGGCATCGCCCTGCACCCACCTCCCCTGCCCTTCCCGGCCGATGGAAAACAAGCCGCCCCCGCTGCCATGGCGACGGCCGCCAGCCCCCCTGCCCACCCGGCTCGCCCTCATTCCAGCCAGCAGCCCCTTCCCCCAGCGCTGATCCCAATCTGCTCCCGCTGCCCCCGGGGCCGCGCTGGCGGCGGCGACGAGGGGACACGGGGGAGGGGGGCACTGCCAGCCCCTCGCTGGGTAACCGGAGCCGCCGCAGCCCCGGGGCCCCTCGGCGCTCAGGTAACAGGAGCCCAGCCCTGGCCTCTCCCGGCAGAGCAGGTGCCTTGTCCTGCCCGCGGGGTTCGTTGTCACCGCTGGTGACAACACCTCTGGTCCCCCAGAGCCAAGTGGGAGCTCTGAAAGCATCCCCCAAAATCTGCACCCTCACGGGAAGGGGGCAGCAGGAGAGTGGCTGTCCCGACCGAGGTGATTTTTAGGCAGGGGGACAATTTTGGCAGCTTGGTTTGGGTCGTGATCCGGCTCCCCGAGAAAAGGGAAGGAGCAGGGATTTTGGCACAGAACGTCGGGGTTGGGCTCAGCCCAAATCACCCACGGGCTGCCAGCCCTCCCCGTGCCCAGGGGACACTCCGGCGGCTTTCCCCTCGTGCTCGCAGGGATCCTCTGGCTGGGATTCCTCCGGCTCTGCCACCGCTCACTTTAAATACCCGCTAAAGCAGCGAATATCCCCCTCCCACGCCCAGCCCGTCCCCGGCCCAGCTTTGCTCCAATTAGCAGCTCCCCCCAAATCCCCTCCCCAGCCTCAACCTTCAGGCGACCCGCAGCCCCCGGGGCAGCCCGGTGGCACCGGCGGGGCTCGGCCGTTCCAGCCTGCGGGAGATGCCCCAGCAGCCACGGGGGTGGGCTGGGGGGGCTTCTCCCAGATTTCACCCTGTGGGGATCCCTCCCGCTGCCAGGCTGGGCAGGGATCTGCATCCCCTCTGCCAGCTGGGCACCCCCATCCCTGCTGCCATCCCTGGGCATGGGGATTGGCACTCACCTGCTGCAGGGACCCCCCAGAAGAGCCCCCCACTTCCCCGGGAGTGGGATTAAGGTGCTCCAACACCAGCAGCACCCGGTTTGACCCAACCGGGAGTCCCGGGAACCCCGTGCCCGCCACTCACCCGCGTACTCGGGGTCCACGCGCGGCGAGTAGAGCCCGAACTTGATGAAGATGGGGAGGACGAAGCCGAAGCGGACCCACTCGATCACGTAGAGCGGCGGGCGCGCCTCGTGTGCGCCCAGGAGCCCGCAGCCCAGCACCGCGCTGCCCCCGACGCGCCCCACCACGGCCCGGGGCTCGCTCCGGCCGCTGCCTGCGGGACCGGCACCGGGCCGCGGGTGAGACGGGACACGCCGGGATGAACCGGGACACACCGGGATGAGCCCTTCTCCTGCCCACGGAACCTCCCGCCCCCGCCTCTCCGGGAGCCGGCGCTGGCCAAACCGATCCCAGCGCGACACACCGGGACACACCGGGACATTCCCCCCGCCCCCGGAGCCCCCCGCCCCCGGCCCCGGGGGCACCGGCCCCGGGCGGGGGGCGCGGGGGGCTCCGCGTCCCGCCGCTCCTCATGCCCGGCCGGCCGCGCTCGGCTGCGCTCGGCTCTTCCCGGCTGCTTTCGGCTCTTTCCGGCTCGGTTCGGGTCCGTCCGAGTCCGCTCGGCTCCGGCCGCCGCCGCCGGGCGGCCGCAAACAAACCCGCGACGGCGGGAGGGGCCGCCCCGGCCACGCCCCCCGCCGCTCGTTGCCGCGGCGACAGCCAATCAGGAGACGCCGCTGAGAGCTGCTCGAAGCGGCCAATGGCGGAGCGAGGCAGCGGGGAGCGAGGGGTGCTGGGAAATGTAGTACTCGCAGCGGGGGCAGAGGGACTGGGGGGCGTGTGGGGTGACACGGAGGGGGATATGGGGGATAAAGCGAGGGGAACATGGGGGGACACATCAGAGATCACGGGTGGGACTGGGGGAGGCACGGGGGGCTGCGGAAGGGGCAGCTAGAGGGAGGTCACTAGTGGGACGCATGGGTGGGACACACGTGGGACATGGGTGGGACACAGGGGGACAGGGAGGGGACACGGGGAGGGACTGGAGAGGACACGCGAATGAAAAACACACGAAGGGGCCATAGGGACACACTGGTGGGACTGAAGGAAGCCAAGAGGGGGACACATGGGTGAGACACACGAGTGGGACTGGGGAGGGGCAGGGGGGACACGAGGGGTCATGAACAGGACACAAGGGTGACACACGGGTGGGACCATGGAGGGGACACAGATGGGACACACGGGCAGGACACGAAGGGAAAACTCTCCCTCTCAGAGGGACAGAGGTGGGACCAGGGGACACACGGGTGGGACACGGATGGGACACATGGATGGGACATGGACAGGACACGTGGGTGGCGTTTGGGTGTGTGATCCCCCCGTGGGACACAGGGACAGGTGGGTGGCACTGGGGGATGTGACAGCAGCCCAGCCCTTTGTCCCCTTTGTCCCCTCTGCGTGTCCCTCCGCGCCAGCGCTTCCCGCTCTCTAATCCCATCCTAAATGTGTCCCCACACGGGGACAGCCACCAGTGCCATGTCCCCGTCCCGCGGGCTGAGCCGGAGCTGGGCCACTCGCCAGCCTGGGGGGACAGCAGGGGACACAGAGGGGACATCCTGGACGTGTCCCCGCCTCAGATCCGGGATGGAGGGACCAGCAAACCCGGCACGTGTGACACCGGCCCGGCCACACGGGAGCCCTGGGAGCGATGTCCCCCCAGCCCAGCCCCCCTTGGAGGGGGTGGGGGGTCCCTGGAGCCCCCCCCGGCCCGGCCTGGCCCCCTGAGCCCGGGGGACTCTGAGGACAGCGTGGAGTCAGCGGGGTTAAGGGCAATAATTCTGCCGTAAGCAGCTTTTGGCCGCTCTGGCCCATGTGAGCTTAGGCTGGACACCGCTGTCCGGCACTGCCACCGCGGCCACGGCGTCCCCATCGCGGCCACATCGTCCCCACCGTGTCCCCATTGTCCCCGTGGTGGCCCCCACGCAGGACTGGGCACCCCAAAGTGGCTGTGCCCCGGGCATGTGCCCCCCACATGCTCCGTGTGCTGGTGTGGCCTCGCTGTGGCATCACCTGGGGGACACGGGTGTCCCCAAAACCCCACCATAGGGCACCGGGGCCAGCTGGGTGACCCCAAAGTTTTAGAGTGACCCCACACCCTGTGGTGAGCCCCCTTCCCAGTTCTGGTCACATCTGGGCAGGGCACAGCTGGATTGCCAGCAGTGCCCGGTGTCACCATGCCAATGTCACCACCCTGGTGTCACCACCCTGGTGCTTTGTCCCCAAAGGAGGATGGTGACATTATGGGGTTCCAAAGGAACTTTTTTGGGGACTGTGGAGCTGCTGGTTGAGGCGCTGGCCCCAGTTGTGCCCGGGGCGCTCCAAGCCATGTGCCACCCGCCCGGAAACGGGGACGGTGACACCGCTTCCACCCAGGATTTAAATGCCACCAAGGTTAGGAGCAGCTGAGAAGAGATTTCCAGGATTGGATTTTTGGATGGAGATGCCTCAATTCCGGCTAAGCTACACTTTAAGCGTCAACGTCCCGGGTCGGCCCCCGGGCGCTGACACGGTCGTCACCCTCCACGTGGCATCGGGGCGCTGGCGGGTGACAGCTCGGGGGGTGCTCTGGGGGGGCTGCTCGGGGTCCCTGAAGGACCCCAGGGACAGAACAACCCCAGAGCTGGGATCCCATGGGACCCCACAAACAGCACCCTGAGGGACCCCAGAGCCAGGACCCCGAGCCAGGACCCCAAAACCAGAACCCAGAGCCAGGACCCCAAAACCAAGACCCCAAAACCAGAACCCAGAGCCAGGACCCCAAAACCAAGACCCCAAAACCAGAACCCAGAGCCAGGACCCAGATCTCAGACCCCAAAGCCAAGGCCCCAAAGTGAGGACTCCAAACCCAGGACCCCCGAGCCATCACCCCAAGGGACCCCAGAGCCAGGATCCCAAACAACCCCAGAACTGGGACTCTGAATGACCCCAAATTCAGGGCCCTGAGGGAGCTCAAAGCTGGGATCCAGAACCAGAACCCTGAGGAACCCCAAGCCCAGGATCCCAGAGCCATCACCCCAAGGGATGTCAGAGCCAGGATCCCGAACAACCCCAAAACCAGGACCCTAAATCACCCCAAAACCAGAACCCTGAGGAACCCCAAACCCCGGATCCCAGAGCCAGGATCCCAAACAACCCCAGAACTGGGACTCTGAATGACCCCAAATTCAGGGCCCTGAGGGAGCTCAAAGCTGGGATCCGGAACCAGAACCCTGAGGAACCCCAAACCCAGGATCCCAGAGCCAGGACCCCAAATCCCAGGATGCAGCTGCCAACTAAGCCGGGTCTGGGGGCGCCCAGCAGAGCCATGACCAGGCATCCCCCCAGTGTGTACCCCAAAACCAGACCTGGAGAGAAGCCACAGGCCAGTCCTTTAATGCAGGAGGGGGCAGATGGGGCTGGGCACGCCTGGCACTTCGGGGTGCCCAGTTCCATGGATGCCATCCATGTGCTCAGCTCTCCTCACCAGTGCTGTGGAGGGGAAAATGCCACCAGTGAGCAAGGACTGGGGACATCTGGGAGCCACAACTGGGGGAGGGAACCCCCGTGGTGACAGCCTGGGGAGGGTGGCACCTACCCCAGGCACTGGCAGAAGCGGAGCACGGCCTGCTCCTGCTCTGCAGTCTCGATGGAGCCGGGCCGGAGGCGCCGGATCTCACGGATGGCGTCGTCACCTGCCAGGTGCTGCTCCTTGCACAGGTAACAGGCCAGCAGCGTGCCAGTCCGGCCGTGGCCCAGCATGCAGTGCACTGCCACGGCCTGGACACGGGGACACGGCGGCTGGGTGGCACTGCTGGACACCCACGTGCCCCTCTGAGTGACAGGCGATGCCCGCTTTGGCGCTGCCTTCATGGGATTTCTGCCTGGTGTCACCTCCTGTCACCCCCTCCCCTCATCTTGCCAGGTGTCCCTTCTTGAAGTGACAACTCCCTGAGATGTCACAGCCACCAGGTGTCACAGCCCTACCACAAGGTGGATGTTCCCCTGCAGGCGTCACCCTCCCAAGGTGTCATTCCTCAAGTGGTGTCCATCTCCCAAGGTGTCACCTTCCCAAGGTGTCATTCCTCAAGTGGTGTCCATCCCCCACTAAGGTGCCATTCCCCTGAGATGTCACCTCCCCCCACCCCCAAGGTGTCCCCCACCGCGGTGTCAAGACGTCACCCACTCCAAAGTGTCCCCCACCACCAAGGTGCCATCCTTCCAAATGTCCCTCCTCAAGGTGTCCCTTCCCCCTAAGCTGTCACCCCGCTGAGGTCTCCCCCCAGCCCTCGACGTGTTCCCCACCCTGAGATGCCACCCCTTCAAGGTGTCCCCTAAGTGTTCCCCCAGATGTCTTCCCCAGTGTCCCCTCCCCTGGTGTCTTCCCCCAGGTATCCCCCTGGTGTCACCACCTCCAGCCTCCCCCAGCTGCCCCCCACAGTTGTCCCCCAGGTACCACCCCCAGCTGTCCCCCTCGCTGTCCCCTCCCCCAGATGTCCCCGGCCATACCTCCCCGCGGCCATTGGCCTCCTGCACGATCCGCAGGAAGCTCTGGATCTGCTCGGGGCTCGGCGGGGTGAAGTCGGCCACGCGCAGCCGGTGCAGCTGGATTTGGGGACAGCAGCCGTGGTGGGGCGGGGCCCGCTCGCTCAGGGACACCAGGTGCCGCACGCCGCGCTCCCGCAGGTACCGGTAGTGCCCCGGTTCCCGCGGCATCGCCAGCCCCGCCAGCCGCCCCTCGACCACCCACGAGAAATTGGGGGGCTCCAATGAACCCATTGCCTGTGGGGACAGGGGACACTGCGGCTCTGGGGACACCCGGGGAGGATCCCCTCGGATCCCCCAGGTCAGGACCCCCATTTTGGATGCTGGGACCCCAGGAAAGATCCCCTGGGATCCCCCCCCCCCCGAGGTCAGCACCTCCAGGATCCCCAATATCACCCCCAGGAGAGCGTGGCCAGGCCCCCAAATCAGGTCCCCAAAGACCCCCAGGACCCCCAACACCCCTTCCCCAGTAAACATAGCCAGGCCCCCAAATCAGGTCCTCAGAGACCCCCAGGGCCACCAGTACCCCCTCCCCAGTAAACATGGCCAGGCCCCCAAATCAGGTCCCCAAAGACCCCCAGGATCCCCAACACCCCCTCCCCAGTAAACGTGGCCAAGCCTCCAGGATCTCCAGGACCCCAATACAACCCTCTGTGCCCCAAAACACGGCCAGGCCCCCTGGGACCCCCAGTTCAGTCCCCTGGACCTCCTGACAGGCCCTCATGACCCACAACATCAGACTCCCTGGGACCCCCATCTCAGGACCCCAGACCCCATTACCACCTCCCCAGGGCCCCTGGTCAGGACCCCTGAGACCCCAAATTAATGCCCCCCAATTCCAACCCCGGGAGAATATGGCCAAGCCCCCATTCAGGACCCTGGGACCCCCAGCTCAGACCCCCAACACCATCCCCCTGGAGATCCCTCCACACCTCCAAAAGCCCCAGGACCACCCCCAAAACCCCCTGGCCAGAACCCTTGGGACCCCTAAATAAAGCCCCCAGACCCCCAGCTCAGACTCTGCCCATGAGGACCCCTGCCCCCCCAAAACCAACCCCCTGGAGAACCTGGCCAGATACCCAGGACCCCCAGGTCAAGACCCCCAGACTCCCAAATTCAGATCCCCAATGTCAGGACCCCCAAAACCACACCCTGGAGATTGAGGCCAGGGTACCCCAAACTTCCCTGCACCCCTTGGCCAGGACTCCCAAATAAACCCCAAATTCAGTCCCCTCAACTGAGACCCCCCCATGTCAGGACCCCCAGGACCCCCAAAACCACACCCTGGAGAACAAGACCAGGGTACCCCAAACTCCCCTGCACCCCAAACCCCAAATTCAGACCCCTCAATTGACGCTCCTCACGTCAGGACCCTCACACCCAGCAGAGCTGAACCGGGTGCCCCAATTCAGACCCCCCCACCTCATCAGCCCCCCGGGACTCCCGTTCAGCGCCCCGGGCCCAGCTCGGGGCCCCCCGCTGGACCCCGGCCTCGCTCCGTCCCCTCCGCCCCGGTGTCCCCCGGCCCCGCCGTACCGGGGAGGCCGCGCGGGGCGGAGCGAGAACGGGCCGGGCCCGGGCTGAGGCGGAGCGGGGCCGGAGCTGAGGCGGAGCTGAGGCGGAGCGGGGCCCGAGCTGAGGCGGAGCTGAGGCGGAGCGGGGCCGGAGCTGAGGCGGAGCCGGGCCCGGGCGGAGGGAGAGCTGAGCCGGAGCTGAGGGGGAGCGGGGCCGGAGCTGAGCCGGAGCTGAGGCGAAGCCGGGCCCGGGCTGAGGCGGAGTGTGGCCGGAGCTGAGGGGGTGCGGGGCCGGAGCTGAGGCGAAGCCGGGCCCGGGCTGAGGCGGAGTGTGGCCGGAGCTGAGGAGGAGCGGGGCCGGAGTTGCGCCCGAGCTGAGGCGGAGCTGGGCCGGAACGGGGCCCGGGCTGAGGCGGAGTGAGGCGAAGCCGGGCCGGAGCTGAGGGGGAGCGGAACCGGAGCGGGGCCGGGAGAGGCCACAGCGAGAGTCGGAGGCGGCGCGGGGGTGACACAGGGGACAAAGGGGACACGGCGGAGGTCGGGTCGGTGTCGGGGGGACAAGGGAGGGACCCGCGGCTGCTTGGCTGTGGGACACGGGGCTGAACCTCCGGGACAGCGAGCTGGAACCCCCCGGGGCAGGGGTCTGCAGGAATGGGGGGCTGAATCCCCCGCGACAGGGAGCTGAGCCCCCCGGGGCTCCGGGACTGAGGCCCCCGGGATACGGGATTGCCACCCGGGGCTCTGGGACTGAACACCTCGGGACTCCAGGGCTGGACCCTCCGGATCTGTGTGGGACACGGGGCTGTAGGGCTGAACCCCCAGGATACAGAGCTGCACCCCTGGCCTGAACCCCCCCAAGGGCTCCAGAACTGCACCCCCAGGGCTCTGGGACATGGGACTGAACCTGCCCAAGCTTGGGGACACTGGGTTGTCCCAGGGCTGCCCCCCAACAGTCCTGGCCCCCTGAGTTCTGCCCCAACCCCAGCCCCACCATGCCTGGGGGCTGCCAGGGGTGCACAAACCCCCCCAGGACTGTCCCCAGCTCAGCCCCATGTCTCCAAACCAGAGCAAGGCTCTGGCCTGGGCATTCTTTCCCCTATTCCCTCCTCACCCTAGGGAGCTTCTGAGCCTGGATCCATCACAATTCCCACACCCCTAAAGACCACCAGAACCCTAAAACCACATTTCTCCATTTATGCAGTGTTGGGTGGCTTTGGGGGAGGGGGTTACACTGCAGGGACGGGGGGCACCCCCCACAACCTCAGGGATTCAGGTGCACCTCGCCCACGATCTTGCAGGGGAAATTCTTCCAGCCAAAGACGGGGGTTTCACCAGGTGTGTCATACATGGCCCACACCGCCTCCAAGGTGGAGATCCCCGTGTCCCACATGTACACGGATGAAATCTCCCCCAGGAAGGACTGCTTGGCATCGAAACCACCCCCGAAGCTGTCCTGCTCCTGCCCCAGCACGATGGATGCCGGCCCTCCCACCGTGTAGCCCTTCTGCAGCCCCTTCCTGGGCCAGCGCTTCCCGTTGAGCCAGAAGCTGACGATGCCCGTGGAGGATTCCCAGCTGACACAGACGTGCTCGACCTCCCCGAGAACTTCAGGCACCGTGAAGGACAAGAACTGGTTGCCCACGTTGAAGTCGTACTGGCCAGGTTTGGGCTTGAAGAGGAGGATCTCGTTGCTCTGCGTTTCGGTGGCGTAGGAGAAGAGGCTGGAGGGCCGGGTGAGGTGGGTGTAGGACTTGAGGCACAAGGCAAAGTTGGCCAGGGGCTTTTTCAGCTTGGCTGTCACCTGCACGTGGGCACATTCGGACTCTTGGGGGAACACCGAGCTGCCCAGGTCAGGGAGAGGTGACACACAGGTGGCTGCTCCTGCCATCGCCGAGGTGACATCCAGCGTCAGCCCCCGGGGTCACCGCCAGCTATGGCACAGGGTGTTGAGTGTCGAGTCCCTGCTGTCCCCCATTTCGGTCCTCAGGGTGCCCCTTTGCCATCGTGTCCCCTCCTGCCAGCCTTGCCAAGACCCCTGTGCCCTGCACGGCCCCCCCTTGCAGAGCTCGGGGTGCCCCTTGTGGGTTCCCCCGTACCCCCTTTGCCCCCACCCCTCACGCTTTTGGAGCACTCAGGGTGCCCCACTGTCCCCATAACCCCCCCTGCATGTCCCCATGCCCCCCAGGGGGTCCCGGTGTCCCCCTGCCACCACCTCGCAGGGCTGTGGGGCTAAGGAACGCAGTGAGGATGAGGAGGCAGAGCCACAGCGGCCCCATGGCACCGTCCAACCCAGCCACTGTCACCACCGTGGGAAAGGAGGGACCTCGGAGCCACCCAGAGCTGCTCCGAGGACACCCAAGAGTGACAGTGACTTTCGTGGTGACACTGATCTTTGTCCCCAAGCCCCAGGGCTGTTGGGAAATGGCGTGTGAGCGTGGGGGGGACTGGCTTTGGGGACAGTCCCCCTGTCCCCAAGGGAGGAGCCTTCCCGTTCCTGACTCCACATGGGGCTGGGCAGCGCCGAGCCGCTGGATCCGTGTCCTGCCTGTGCAGGGACGGCCGTGGGGCAGCTCGGGGGGCGTGGGGAGGGGACTGGGTACCCCAGGTGTTGGTGGCACTCCGGGGGACCCTGTCCCCAGCTGGGGAACCTTCCTCGCGGTGGGTTGTAGAGGTGAAGCGGTGACGGGGAGATGGGTGTGAGTGACAGGGGTGAGGAGGGGACAGCGGGGACCGAGGCCACCCCTGCCCCACAGCCCTCAGGCCCCCAGCACCTCCCGGAGCCGGGCTTTCACCAGCACGTCTCCCTTGACCTCGTAGCTGAGGCTGTTCCAGGCCAGCAGCGCGGGCGGCAGGCGCAGCGACAGGAAGGCCGCGCGCATCTTCTCCGGCGACAGCCCCGTGTCCCACAGGTAGACGTCGCTCAGCTCCCCCGAGAAGGAGTTGTAGAGGTCAAAGCCACCTCCAAAGCTGTCCTGCTCCTGCCCCAGCAGGATGGCAGCCGTGGCGCCCACCGTGTAGCCCCTCTGCAGCCCCTTCCTCGGCCAGGGCTTGCCGTTGAGCCAGAACTCGGCGATGCCGCTGGCGGATTCCCAGCTGGCGCACACGTGCTCCCAGTCCCTGCGGCCCTCGGGGACGCGGAAGGTGACAAACTTTCCGCCCACGTAGAAGCGGTACTCCTCGGGTTTGGGTTTGAAGAGGAGGATCTCGTTGTCCTGGGCCTTGGTGGCGTAGGAGAAGAGGCTGTGTGGCCGGGTGAGGTCGGTGTAGGAGCGCAGGCACACGGTGAAGTTGCGCAGGGGCTGCTCCAGCTGCGCCTGCAGCACCACGAAGGCGTCGCTGGGATCCTTCCGGAACACGAACACCTTTCGGTACAGGTCTGGGGACGACAGAGGGGACCTGCTGGGAGCCTGGCGTGTCCCACAGCCCTCTCTGGCTGTCCCCTGCTCCAGCATCCTCCAGCTCCGCTGGCTGAGAGTGATCTGAGAGCTGCTGGGTGTCCCCCCTGGGACCCTGCCCCTTCTGTCCCCCCACCCCGGTGTCCCCCCTACCTTCCTGAGCCGCGATCCCCGCGAGCCCGGCCAGGACGAGCAGCCAGAGCTGCAGGTGGCCCATGGTCGGTGCTGGAGCCGGGCGGGCGCGGCGCTGCCGCCGGGTTTATGTGCCCGAGGAGGGGAGGGGACTGCCGGGGGGATGTCCCCAGTCCCATCCTCAGCAGCCTGGCGTGCCCGGGAGGGGCGATTTCATGCCCAGGGTGGGTGATTTCATGCCATCACGCGGCCGTGCCACAAGACCTGGGGTCACCCGCCTGCACGGGGCTGCCCTTGGAGCTGTGCCCTGGGTGTGTCCCCTTCTCCCGGGGGACAGGGACATCCCAGCTATGTGCCCACCCGGGTGACAGGGACATCCCAGCCATGAGCACTCCTTCCCCAGGTGTGCCTGCTCTGGGCAAACCCCCATTGCAGGGACGTGGTTCGATTTGGGATCATCCGAGGGGTGCAGGGAAAGGTTCCCTTGTGCCCCCTGCCCTGAGCCGCAGCTCGGGGGGCACATCCCAGGCTCTGCTCTGCCTGTCCTGCCCGAGGGGACTGAGATGGAACCATGGACACCAGGTGGCCGAGTGTCCTGGGGTGACCATGGTGACCCAAGGGGACAGGCAGATGGGAAGGGGGAAGGTTTTGCCTGCCCCAAATGATGGTGCCGGGCTGGGGGTGTTGAGTCCCTGCAGGGGTTTGATGGATCCCAAATTTTGGGGACAATGTGGGCTCATTCCCCACTGATCAATCCCCCAGCTCCTCCAGGGCTTGGCTCGGGCAGAGCAGCCCCATTGTCCCCACTCCAGTGCCCGTGTCACACCCGTGACTGCACGCGCCCGGCCCTCGTGGGCTCTGGGTATAAATGCCCCCGCTCCCCCCTGGCAGGCTCCACAGCTTCCTTAGGAGCTTTTCCTGCCAATTTGGAGGCACGAGGAGCACACCCCCCCCGTTTCCCATCCCCCCCATCACCGCCCAGTCCCATCCAGTGCATTAACTGGACCGGACGAGTGCCTCTGGCAGTTGTGTTTATTTGTGTTTAATTCCCACTGGGTCCTCTTGGCTTGTCAGGAGAGATGGAAAAAATCCCATCACTTTTGAAATCCCCCCCTTCAGCGGGGGCGGGCTGAGCCTCGGGGATCCCCCAGGGGTCTGGGGTGACGCCCCCGAGCAGCCTGAGGCACCCCAGGGCTGTCTGTGCTGGGCAGTGGGGGGGTCTGGCCCCAAAAAGGAGGCTGAGACCCCAAGGGAAGGGACAGAGGGCACAGAACGGGGGGGTCCTGGGGGAGTGTTGGGTGTGGGACTGGGGGGGCACGGTGGGGCCGGGGGGCAGTGCCAGGGTGCCAAGGCTTGTGCCAGGTGGCCAGGGGTCAGTGCTGAGTGGCCAAGGTTGGTACCCAGGATCTAGGGTGCCAAATCTGTGCCGGGGGTCCAAATCTAGTGCCAGGGGGCCGGGGCTCAGTGCCGAGGGTCCACAGGGTGCCAAATCTGTGCCAGGGGTCCAAGTCTGGCGCCAGGGGGCCGGGGCTCAGTGCCGGGGGTCCGTTTGGCTCTGCGGTGCAGCCCCCGGAGCTCGGCAGTCCCGGAGCTCTGCAGTCCCAGAGCCCGGCATTCCTAGAGTTTGGCAGTTCCGGAGCCCGGCGCTACCGGAGTTTGGCAGCCCCGGAGCTCAGCAGTCCCGGAGCTCGGCATTCCCGGAGTTTGGCAGCCCCGGAACCCGGCATTCCCGGAGTTTGGCAGTCCCGGAGCTCAGCAGTCCCGGAGTTTGGCGGTCCCGGAACCCGGCATTCCCGGAGTTTGGCGGTCCCGGCTCTCCGCAGCCCCCGGAGCTCAGCAGCCCCCGGCAGCACCGGCATCGCGGCGGCAGCTCCGGGCGAGCAGCAGCGCCAGGGGCCCGAGGCCGCAGTGCAGCACCCCCAGCCCCTCGCTCAGCCCCAGCGCGATGTCGAAGTGCTCGAAGGAGCCGCAGGTGGGCTCCAGCAGCCCGGCCTGCAGCACGAACTCCCCGGCCAGCCCCGCTCCGTAGGGCCCCCAGAGCCCCAGGAAGAGCCAGGCGAGCCCGGCTCCGCTCGCCCTGGGGCACAGCGCGGCCACCAGCAGCCCCGCGGGCAGCAGCAGCAGCAGGCACAGACACAGGGCCAGGTGCAGCAGGTAAGCCGGTGCCAGGATGCCCACGCTGCGCCGGACGCAGGCGGTGCCCGCCGCCACGCCGCTGACCAGAGCGGCCGGAGTGGCCAAGAGCAGCGCCGCTGCCCACAGCGCCACGGCCAAGCGGCGGCTCCGGGGGTCCCAGCGAGCCCAGGCGGTGCCGCAGGAGCCGCTGGCCACCAGCAGCGCCTGGGCGAAGACGCTCCAGTGCCACAGGAGGTGCGTGAGGCGACACAGCCCCGTGCCCAGGTGCCAACCCCGCGCCGCGCCCGCGGCCAGCGCCGGCAGCAGCGCCGCGAACAGCGCCGTGCCCAGCGCCAGCTGTGCCACCAGCGCTCGGCTCTGCGGCCACCGCCACGCTTGGGGACGCTTGGCCAGGGCCACCAGCAAAGCGCCGGTGGCCAGCGCGGCCGCGGCGCAGGTGGCGGCCAGGAAAGGGGGGGCCACGCGCTGGAAGAGGGGACAGAAGCGGTTGTGGCAGGGTGTGGCGTCGTAGTCCAGGAGGGTGTCGTTGATGTAAGTGTCGTCGTCGTAGAAGGAGGAGAGGTTGCCCGTGATTTCACCCAGGTCCAGGGAGTCCGGGGTCTCCAGGATGCCGGGGGTCTGCGGGTGAGGGGGGCGGGCGTCGGGCAGGTGCCACATGGCCCGGGTCCCGGCCGTGGGCTGCCCCCGGTGTGGGGATGGCGGGCAGGGCAGGGCGGGTTATCAGGGAGGGACACACGGGGACACGGCTGGGGACAGCCGGGCGCGGGGTGGGGCCGGGATGGGACCGTTGTCTCACAGGAGGGACGCGGGGAGGATGCAGAGCCCGGAGGGTGGGCACAGATCCTGTGGGGACACGGACCCCCGTGGTTCTGCTCAGAACTGGGGGCTCCTAAACCCCCCAAATCCTCTAAACCCCCAAAATCCCCTAAACCCCTCTGGGCCCTGGAGATTCCCCGTGATCCTGCTCAGCACCAGGGATCCCCATGGTCCTGCTCAGAACTGGGGACCCTCAGGGCTCTGCTCAGTGCTGGGGACTCCCTGTGACCCCTCTTAGGGTCCCCAAGGATCCCCTAAACCCCACTAACTCCCCTAAATCCCACTGGAGATTCCCATGGTCCTGCTCAGAACTGGGGACCCTCAGGGCTCTGCTCAGTGCTGGGGACTCCTAAACTCCAAAAATCCCCTAAATCCCACTGGGCACTGGGGATTCCCGTGGTCCTGCTCAGCACCAGGGATCCCCTAAACCCCACTCCCCTAAATCCTATTGGGGACCCCCATGATCCTGCTCAGAATTGGGAACTCCCTGTGACCCCTCTTAGAGTCCCCAGGGACCCCCTAAACCCCACTCAACTCCCCTAAACCCCACTGGAGATTCCCGTGATCCTGCCCAGAACTAGGGGACCCCCACACTCCTCCTCACACCGAGCACCCCCCAAACCCCCCGTGCCCCCAGCCCTCCCCTCCGCGGGGATGTGACACCCCCAGGGACAGGAATTTTGGGGGTGGGGGTCACTCACCACGGGGACACAGTTGCCCATGATGGCTTTCCCACGAGTCTGGGGGCTCCGCTGGGTGCCGGGGGTGGCACCGGGGTGGTCACTCAGGGGTGGCCACTCGGACAGGGCACCCACGTGCCAGGAGGTGTTTTGGGGGTGACTTCTCGGCTCTCCCCGCCTCGGCTCCGCTCCTCCCGCTCCAAAGGGAGCCGAGGAGTGCGGGCAGGAGATAAGGGGTGCCCCCAGAGGTGCCCCCGAGCCGCCCTGCCCTCTCCCGCCCTGGCACCCGGCGGAAAAACAGGGAATGGCGCTGCCGGGAAAGCCGCCGCAGTTTCTCGGGCAGGAAACGATCAATTCTTGGCAGGACAAGTGAAATTAATTAGGGATTAATTGTCTTTCCACACGCTGCGGGGGTGTGCCGGCTCCAGGGAGGGGTTTGGGGTGCAGGATGGGGGTGGGCACTGAGGGGACCCCCCCGCTCTGGAGCCTGGAATTTCCTCGAGAGGAAGGAAGGGCTCCCGGGGGTCATCCTGTGACAGCTTGGTGACAGGGCTGGTGGCCTTGGTGGCCTTCAGGGACATCCTTAGAGGAACATCCCTGCAGAGGAGCAGGGCTGGGGGGGCTCCGGGGGTGGGAATTGGGGTTCTGGGGGTAATTTGGGAGGGGGTTAGGAGGAAATTTGGGGGTGAAAGGCCTGGGGAGCTCCAGGGGGTGGGAATTGGGGTGGCTGCTGTTTGGGGAGGGCTGGGGGCCGGGATTTGGGGGTCTCTGGAGGGGCAGATTTGGGGGTGAAAACGCTGGGAGCCTCCAGGGCTTGGGGGTTCACTGCTCTTTGGGGGGAACTGGGAAATTTGGGAGGGGATGAGGGGGCTCTTGGAAATTGGCAATTTTAGGGGGGACTGAGGGGCAGATTTGGGGGGGAAAGGGATGAGGAGCAATCTGGGAATTGGCAATTTTGGGGGGGGTGAGGGGGAATTTGGGAATTGGAAATTTTGGTAGAGTGCATTGAAGGCTGTGTATGAGGGGCTGGGAGGGCATTGGGGAGGAGTCTGGGAATTGGGAATTTGGGGGGATTGAGAGGCAGATTTGGGGGGAAAGGGCTGAGGAGGAATGTGGGAATTGGCAATTTTGGGGGGGCTGAGGAGGAATTTGGGAAATGGGAATTTGGGGGGGGGCTGAGGGGCA
>NW_024499607.1:73628-73825 GCF_017590055.1 Onychostruthus taczanowskii
GGGGCAATTTTGGGGGGGGGGAGGGGGAATTTGGGAATTGGACATTTTGGGGGGAGCTGGGGGGCAGATTTGGGGGAGAAAAGGGTGAGGAGGAATCTGAGAAATGGAAATTTGGGGGAGGGGGTTAAGGGGTAGATTTGGGGGTGAAAGGGCTGAGGAGGAATCCAAGAATTGACAATTTGGGGGGGGGCTGGGGG
>NW_024499607.1:73893-181021 GCF_017590055.1 Onychostruthus taczanowskii
AGGCTGGGCTGGGAGGTTTGAGGGTGGGGGGCTGATCTCTGTCCCCCTGTCCCACCAACCCCCCAAAAACTCCCCCATCCCCAAATGCAGAGAGGCAGGCAGGTAAGGTGTGTAATCCAGATATATTTATAGGATTATTTTCCGAGATTAGCACAGGATATTAGAAAGGTTATAAAGTCACATCGACGGTCGTTGGCTCCCTTTTATGTACAGACAAAAAAACACAGCACAACAACACAGCCCAGCCTCTGGCCCCCGCCCTGGCCTCTCCAGAGCTCCCCAAAATATGGCTTTCGTGTCTATTGAGAGTTCAGTGCCGGCCAGGAAGCAGCCACGGCCTCCCAGGGGGTCCCCAAATCCTCCTGGTGACCCAACCCCCGTGCCTGGGTGGATGTGGGGCCACCAAGGACCCCCTGGGCTGTCCCAGACACGGTGACACTGACCCTGCCACCTGCCCTGCGTGTGGTGTCATGCCTGTCATAGCTACAGTGTGGTGTCACCAACCCCCAAGGGGACAAGGACAGGGGCCACACCTCACTTGTCACCTCCTGCTCCTCTGTGACACGGGGTGTCTGTCACCCCCAAGGACTCCACAGGGTGACCCCAAAAGGGTCAGGGACTCGCTGTCACCGTGGTGACGTGGAGTGTCCCTGTCACAGCTTCCACCTGGAGTCCTCCCAGTTCGGGAGGGTCCCTGTCACCCCAGGGCCACGCTGGTGTCACCCCCAGGTGTGACACAAATCTCCCCCACCGCTCCCAGCTCCACCAAACCCTTTGGTTCCCACTGCCTCCAGTGGCCTCAGATGGAATCTCGGAGCCCTCGCAGCCCCTCCTTGTGACCTGCAGGTGACACCGGGCCAGGTGACACCTCCACAGGGCCCTGCCTGATCCCCGGGCTGCCCTGCCACACCCCACAGCACGTGGCACCTCAAAAACACCTCAAAACCATGTGAAAACCACCAAAACCACCTCAAAACCACCAAAACCACCTCAAAAACACCTCAAAGCCACCACAAAACCATGTAAAAACCACCAAAACCACCTCAAAACCACCTCAAAAACCACCAAAACCACCCCAAAACCAGCTCAAAAGCACCAAGACCAGGCTGTTCTCCTTTGGAGCAGCTCTGGAGCAGCAGAACCAGCGAGGAACTGAATTCCAAGAGGGAAAAGCCCCCCTGTCCCTGGCAGCTCCCACCTCCTGCCCCAGGGACCTCCTGCCCCCTCCCACCCCTGCTCCTGGCTCTGCCTGGGACCCCTGCAGCCCCCCAGGAGATGGAATTCTGCTGGAGAACACATCTCGGGGGGGTTTATTTGCAGGAATGACTCAGTCCTGGGGACCTCAAGTGTTGTTGGCAGCCCCGGGATTCATCCCCCGGAGGTTGGAAAGGAGGAAAACCATCCCAAAAATGGCTGTACCCAGCAAAAAAACACCCACAATCTCCGTGTCCTGCTCCTTCCCAGTGCCAGCACCACAGCTGAGCCACGCTGGTCACCTCTGCAGTGTCCCCAGTGTCACATCCCTCGGTGTCACCTGTGTGTGGCACCAACGGGGCCTCCTCTGCCTCACCTGAGCCAGGTGGCACAGGTGCCAGGTGCTGGCAGGGTGTGGGGGGTGGCACTTGCAGCCCTGTGGAAGAGGTGGTGAAATTCTTCCTGCACCTGCCAGGTGAGGTTTCCCAGCCCACCTCCTTCCTGAAGGGCCTCCTCATCCTCCAGACGACCCCAAATCCACGGGGTGACCTCCCAGGTGAGGTTACCCCTCCCCAAATCCATGGGGGGGACCTCCCAGGTGAGGTTACCCCTCCCCAAATCCATGGGGTGACCTCCCAGCTGAGGTTACCCCTCCCAGAATCCACGAGGTGACCTCCCAGCTGAGGTTACCCCTCCTAAAATCCACAGGGTGACCTCCCAACTGAGGTTACCCCTCCTAAAATTCATGGGGTTACCTCCCAAGATGAGGTTATCCATTCTCCACGGGTTCCTCTCCTCCACACAACCCCAAATCCATGGGATGACCTCCCAAGGTGAGGTTACCCCTTCCCAAAGGGCCTTTTCATCCTCCACACAACCCCAAATCCATGGGATGACCTCCCAAGGTGAGGTTACCCCTTCCCAAAGGGCCTTTTCATCCTCCACACAACCCCAAATCCATGGGATGACCTCCCAAGGTGAGGTTACCCATTTCTTAAAGGGTTCCTTCTCCTTCAGATGACCCCAAATCCATGGGGTGACCTCCCAGCTGAGGTTACCCCTCCTAAAATCCACAGGGTGACCTCCCAACTGAGGTTACCCCTCCTAAAATTCATGGGGTTACCTCCCAAGATGAGGTTATCCATTCTCCACGGGTTCCTCTCATCCAGACAACCCCAAATCCATGGGATGACCTCCCAAGGTGAGGTTACCCATTTCTTAAAGGGTTCCTTCTCCTTCAGATGACCCCAAATCCATGGGGTGACCTCCCAGGTGAGGTTACCCCCATCCTAAAGGGTTCCTCTCCTCCACACGACCCCAAATCCACGGGGTGCCCAGCCCAAGGGCATCTCCTGCAACCCCCCTGTGCCCAGACTGGCACGTGGGATCCCAGAACACCTCATGCCAAGGCTGGGGGTGCCCTAAGGATGCCAGGGGGGGCAGCCCCATCCCGGGG
This sequence comes from Onychostruthus taczanowskii, assembly GCF_017590055.1. Taxonomy (NCBI): domain Eukaryota; kingdom Metazoa; phylum Chordata; class Aves; order Passeriformes; family Passeridae; genus Onychostruthus; species Onychostruthus taczanowskii. The sequence goes on from NW_024499607.1 coordinate 76,544, forward strand.
GTGCCTGGTTTGGGGGGGCTGGGCTGGACAGGTGGGGAAAGGTGTTTGGTTTTGTCTTGGAAGTGAAGGTGAAAGAGGCAGGAGGAAGGGCAAGGAAGAAGGGTGAACCCCCCTCCAAAGCCTCTGTGGTGACCCCAAACTCCCCAGACCCCAAATCCAGGTGTTTTGGTTGGGGTTCTCAGAGCCAAGAAGAAAATCAGCCCTTTCCAAGCTCATCCCTGCCCTGGGAAGGGGCTGGGGAGGGAAGGGGGGCAGAGAGACCCCAGCCCTGCTCTGGGGGTCCCAGGGAAGCAGCCCCAGCCCCAGGGGCGCTGCCTCCTGCACTGAACATCTCAATAGATGGTTAAAATTGGCATTTCCAATCAGAGAATTTAAGAAAAAAATAAAAATAAATAAAAGTTGGGGGCTTTTCCTCTAGATTTGGCCCCCCCAAAATAAACCTCAGCCCTCCCCCCTCCCTCTGGGGTGGGACCCGGGAGCTGTGGGGGCTCCTGGTGTCTCTGGGGGTCCCACCCTGGGCTTTCACCCCCTTTCACACACTGACTGCACGAGGACAGCTCTGCTCCCGCATGGACACTGCTCCACAAGAACCACCAAGGATAAAATCGGGGCAGGGTCTCACTCTGCTCCCACCTGGAGTCACCCCCCCCGCCACAGGGAGGGGACAACGGGGACACCCAGGATGCCAACCTCACCCCGGGAACCCGGAGCTGATTTTATCCTTGGATATCAAAGAAACCAAAAGGGAGAGAAACAAAGGGAAGAGCTACATCGACCCCAGCCCAACACCCCAACCAAGGGCCCGAAGCAAAGAGCAGCCACGAAACCAAAGCCAAAAAATAAAAATAAAAAAAAAAAGGTCCAAAAGGAAGAAGGAAGAAGTCGCTCACTCACGGGTGGGTCTGTGGGGTCGGGGCGTGGGGATGGAGGTGCAAGCAAGCAAACGGGGCCGGGGCTCTCGCTGTTGGAGTGAAGGATTTGTACAAGTTCGAGAAGCGTCAGCAGCGCCTCGAGGCCGGTGGCTCTCCCTGCTCTCTGTCCCGCCATCCCTCTGTCCGTCCGTCCGTCCGCCCGTGCCGGGCGCCAGAGAAAATCTGTTGGGTTTTGTGGGGTTTGTGGTCTGGTTGCCGTTGCCATCGGGGTTCTCTTGGCTCCATTTCTCTCTCTCTCTCTCTCTCTCTCTCTCTCTCTGACCCTTTTAGATGAAATATTCCTTCTTGTCGTCGCCGCCGGCCTGGCCGCCCTCGGCGTTGATGATGGCGGTGTCGGCGTCCGGAGCGTCGTCCGAGCCTTTGGCCTCGTGGGTCAGGTACGTGCCTGGACAGGGGACAGGGGACAGGGTTTGGGGTCACGGGGGGCTCTGCAGTGCCCCCTCCCACACACACAGAGTGCCTGGAGGGCTCCGCTGGGCTTGGCTGCAGCGGGGAAGTCACTGGGATGGGATGGGATGGGATGGGATCCATGGGATGGGATGGGATCAATGGGATGGGATCCGTGGGATGGGATGGGATCAATGGGATGGGATCCGTGGGATGGGATGGGATCAATGGGATGGGATCCGTGGGATGGGATGGGATCAATGGGATGGGATCCGTGGGATGGGATGGGATCAATGGGATGGGATCCGTGGGATGGGATGGGATCAATGGGATGGGATCCGTGGGATGGGATGGGATCAATGGGATGGGATCCGTGGGATGGGATGGGATCAATGGGATGGGATCCGTGGGATGGGATGGGATCAATGGGATGGGATCCGTGGGATGGGATGGGATCAATGGGATGGGATCCGTGGGATGGGATGGGATCAATGGGATGGGATCCATGGGATGGGATGGGATGGGATGGGATCAATGGGATAGGATGGGATGGGATGGGATGTGATGGGATCAATGGGATGGGACAGGATGGGATGGGATGACTCACTGGGGTGCTCCAGGTTTCTGGGCAGTGTCCACTTGTGGAGTGACCAGTGCCAGTCAGGCTCCTGACCCCCCCCAAGCCCTCCTGGAGAAGCAGGGGGTCTTGGCTGCCCCCCAGAGCAGGGTGGGGGGTGTCACCGTGTCCCCAGGGCTTGGGCACAAACCTGCTGGGCATGAAAAGGGCAGGTGGAGGGAAAGGAGGAGGAGGAGGAGGAGGAGGAGGAGGAGGAGGAAGGCAGAGCGAGGAGCTGAGGGGGCCACCGGGACAGGGACGATCCGGGGACAGTGGGTGTGGAGCAGAGATGGAGAGCAGGGGTGGGAGCTCCGTGCATTCACCGGGACATTCCTGACATTCCCACACCTCGGGCAGGACCAGGAGCTGCCCCAAGAGCCCCGAGGGCTCCACCAGCCCCCCCTGCAGCCCCCCCGGGCCGTACCTTTGTGCCTGATCAGGTAATGTCCCAGCACGATGAGGAGGCTGAGCAGGAGGAAGACGATGACAGCCACCACCCCGCCGATCATCGCGTGGTAGGTGCTGGAGGTGGAGGGCACCGGGCTGGCATCTGCCCAGGCAGGGGGACAGAAAAAAGACACAAAGAGCTGAGACCCTGCAGGGCAGCAGGAGCTGCTGCTCCCCACCAGAAGCTCCATCCTGTGGGTCCTGGCAGCGAGAACGGGGTGGAGCAAAGGGGAAATCTCATCTTCCACAAAAATAAAAATAAAAAATCCCCAGGAGCTCCATCCTGTGCCAGCAGCTCCGTCCTGCTGTGGGTCCTGGCAGCGAGAACGGGGTGGAGCAAAGGGGAAATCTCATCTTCCACAAAAATAAAAATAAAAAATCAAAAAACAAAATGGAAATCCCATCCTCCACAGTGGGGTTTTGGCCCCAAGAAAGGTTTGGGGCCCAAGAAAGGTTTTTGGCCCCAAGCAGGTTTGGGTGGGACGGGACATGAAGGTTGGCACGGCCACCCTGAGAGGTGATGGCACCCCCAAGGATGGCAGGACCCCAAAGGAGGTCCCGAGTCAGCCACATCCTGTCCTGGGTGGGGAATCCAGTGGAAGGACATTCCATTCCGTGCCAGAATCCCTCCTCCCGCTGTGCCCCATCAGCTCAGGGTGGGGACAGAGCCACATTTGGGAAGGACAAGGCGGGGGACACACAGGGGAGGCAGCAGGACAGAGGGACAACACGGCACACGGACACACAGGACGAGGGACAGCTCGGGGAGCTGCTGCTCAGGGTTCCTCCTGGAAAACGCCAAAATCCACGCACACCACGGGGCTGGAGCCACCTGGCAGGGCTGTCCCCAGGCCAGGGCGGGGCCACCGTCCTCCTGTGGAGCTTCTCCGGGTCAAAGAGACAGAAAAGGAGCTTACGGTACCTTGGATGGGAGCTGGAGTGAAGGATGGAGCCGAGGCCATGGAAGCATGAGAGATGGGCTGGGAAGGGCCCCGGGTGGAGTGAACGTGTGGGGTGGGGAGCTGGGGAAGATCTGGGGAGGACAACAAAAACACAGGACATGGATCAATGCCACGAAGGGCCAGTGAGGTGACAGAGCCCTGAGGGGACCCTCAGCGGGGCCATCGGAGACCCTCACGGGTCCCTCTGCTTCTGCCACCAACCTTTGGGACACTGTGACCATCTTCTGCCATCTCCTGTCCTGGTTACCACCTGAGGAACCCTCGTGGTGTCACCCATGATGAGGTGCCACCTGTGCATGTCCTTGGGGACCACAGGGTGCTGGCACCAAGGTGGGCAAGGCTGGAGGTGGCTCCCAGGGCCTGAGACACGAGTGGCTTTGGGGACCCCATGTCCTTCTGCCACCAACCTTTGGGACATTGTGACCATCTTCTGCCATCTCCTGTCCTGCCAGACCCTGAGGGACCCTCGTGGTGTCACCCATGATGAGGTGTCACCTGTGCACGTCCTTGGGGACCACAGGGATGGCACCAAGGTGGGCAAGGCTGGAGGTGGCTCCCAGGGCCTGAGACACGAGTGGCTTTGGGGACCCCATGTCCTTCTGCCACCAACCTTTGGGACACTGTGACCATCTTCTGCCATCTCCTGTCCTGCCAGACCCTGAGGGACCCTCATGGTGTCACCCATCACAAGGTGCCACCTGTGCACGTCCTTGGGGACTACAGGGATGGCACCAAGGTGGGCAAGGCTGGAGGTGGCTCCCAGGGCCTGAGACACGAGTGGCTTTGGGGACAAAGTGGGAGTTCCACCAAGCCTGGATACGGAGCTCTGTGTCTGCTGTGACAGGCGTGGTGCCAACCAGGTGGGCAGGGGACAGCGGGTGCCACCTCTCAAGGACAGCACGAGGCACCCGGGGTGAGCTCCTGGATGGTGCAGAGAGCTCTGGGTGCTCACACAGGGGACACAGGGGACACACAAGGGGTGACACAGGAGTGGCTGCACACGGTTGGGCATTTGGGAGATCGTTCTGGGCAGGCTGAGGGAGGGGACACAGGGGACAAAGTGCCACTGGGGTGCCACTGCTGTGCAGGGAAGGAGGAAAGGGAAGAGCTGGAGCAAGGACCGGGAGAGAGAGATGGAGAGGGGAGGAGGAGAGCAGGAACCTCTGGAGTTCCTTTGGATTTCCCAAATCCAGGGAAAAATGCCAGGGAAATGGGATCATGTGGGTGGGCACGGGCTGGGGTGGCAGCCAGGGGTGGCACTGGCAGCAGCACACAGCACACATGGCCCTGAACCACGTGTGACACGTGGGGACATGGGGACACACACAGCCCTGTCCCACCACTGCATGGGGACACACAGAGAACCCTGAACCACGTGTGACACATGGCATGGGGACATGGGGACACACACAGAGAACCCTGAACCACGTGTGACACATGGCATGGGGACATGGGGACACACAGAGAACCCTGAACCACGTGTGACACATGGCATGGGGACATGGGGACACACACACACGGCCCTGAACCATGTGTGACACATGGCATGGGGACATGTGGACACACACAGAGAACCCTGAACCACGTGTGACACATGGCATGGGGACATGGGCACACACAGAAAATCCTGAACCATGTGTGACACATGGCATGGGGACATGAGGACACACACAGCCCTGTCCCCACCACTGCATGGGGACACACAGAGAACCCTGAACCACGTGTGACACATGGCATGGGGACATGGGGACACACACACACGGCCCTGAACCACACGTGACGCATGGCATGGGGACACAAGGACAAGCAGAGCACAGTCAGGGGACAGCACCAAGTGGGGAGCAGCAGCAGCCACCCCTTCCCACCCCAGGACAAGTGTCAGGGTGACACGGTGACACTTTTTGGGCACACAGGACGCAGTGTCCCCTGTATACACATCCACAGGTGACACAGTGACACTGTGACACATTTTGGGCACACAGGATGCAGTGCCCCCTGTGCCCAGCTGACACAATGACACGGTGACACTTTTTGGGCACACAGGCACAGTCCCCACCACTGCATGGGGACACACAGAGAACCCTGAACCACGTGTGACACATGGCATGGGGACATGGGGACACATACAGCCCTGAACCACACGTGACACATGGCATGGGGACACAAGGACAAGCAGAGCACAGTCAGGGGACAGCACCAAGTGGGGAGCAGCAGCAGCCACCCCTTCCCACCCCAGGACAAGTGTCAGGGTGACACGGTGACACTTTTTGGGCACACAGGACGCAGTGTCCCCTGTATACACATCCACAGGTGACACAGTGACACTGTGACACATTTTGGGCACACAGGATGCAGTGCCCCCTGTGCCCAGCTGACACAATGACACGGTGACACTTTTTGGGCACACAGGACGCAGTGCCCCCTGTATACACATCCACAGGTGACACAGTGACACTTTTTGGGCACACAGCGCCACTGGGGCCACACTCACCGCTGACGTCCAGGTTGTACTTGGCCACCACGCTGCCCATGGAGCTGGTGGCCGTGCACACGTAGGTGCCACTGTCACTCTTGTTGAGGAAGGGGAAGATGAGAACGCTGTCGGAGCTGAGCTGCAGGGGAGCGTCGCTGCCCTCCTTCTCCCAGAGGAATTCCTGCGGGCTGGGCACAAACCGTTCCTTGGGGCTTCCGTTCCTCTGCTCAGCTTTGTGTTAATGGGATCTCTTTATAGGGTGGGGAAGACAAAATCCTACAGGAATGGGATGGGGTAAACTGATACCTTGGGGGTTTCCTGTTCTGATACCTTGGGGGTTTCCTGTTCTGACACCTTGGGGGTTTCCTGTTCTGACACCTTGGGGGTTTTCCTGTTGTGTTTAAGTTTTTCTGCTTTGTTTTTCTGTTATTGGGATCTCTTTATAGGGTGGGGAAGATAAAATCCTACAGGAATGGGATGGGGTAAACTGATACCTTGGGGGTTTTCTGTTCTGATACCTTGGGGGTTTCCTGTTCTGATACCTTGGGGGTTTCCTGTTCTGACACCTTGGGGGTTTCCTGTTCTGACACCTTGGGGGTTTTCCTGTTGTGTTTAAGTTTTTCTGCTTTGTTTTTCTGTTATTGGGATCTCTTTATAGGGTGGGGAAGATAAAATCCTACAGGAATGGGATGGGGTAAACTGATACCTTGGGGGTTTTCTGTTCTGATACCTTGGGGGTTTCCTGTTCTGATACCTTGGGGTTTTCCTGTTCTGTTACCTTGGGGGTTTTCTGTTGTGTTGAAGTTTTTCTGTTCTGTTTTTCTGTTTAGTTTTATATTAATGTTACTGGGATCTCTTTATAGGGTGGGGAAGATAAAACCCTACAGGAATGGGATGGGGTAAACTGATACCTTGGGGGTTTTCTGTTCTGACACCTTGGGGGTTTTCTGTTGTGTTTTAGTTTTTCTGTTTTGTTTTTCTGTTTGGTTTTGTATTAATGTTACTGGGATCTTTTCACAAGGTGTGGAAGACAAAATCCTATAGGAACAGTACGGGATAAACTGATTCCCTTTTCTGCTTTGTTTTTCTGTTTAGTTTTATATTAGTGTTACTGGGATCTTTTCACAAGGTGTGGAAGACAAAATCCTATAGGAACAGTACGGGATAAACTGATTCCTTGGGGTTTTCCTGTTTGGCTTTATATTAATGTCACTAGGATCTTTTTGTAGGGTGGGAAAGACAAAATCCTACAGGAATGGGATGGGGATAAATTGATATCTCAGGGTTTCAGTTTTTGTGTTTAGCTTTATCTTAATGCTACTGGGATCTTTTTCTAGGGTGGGGAAGATAAAATCCTACAGGAATTAGATGGGGATAAACTGACACCTTGGGGTTTTTCTGTTGAGTTCCAGCTCCTTGAGGATGTCCCAGGACACAAAGGGGGAAATGTTTAATTTAGGGACAAGCCAGGATGGATCTGCTGCTCCAGGAGAGGACAGGGAGCTCTCACGGAACCCCCAGGACAGGGACACCCCAAACCCACCCAGCACCTCCTGGGGCTCACTGTGGGACCTGGCAGAGGGAGGGGAGGCCCTGAGGAGGAGGAGGGAGGTGAGGAAGGCCTTACATGGGGTTGCCCTGCCCGTCACATTGCAGCTGCAGCTTCTCCCCCTCCCGTGGGTACTGTGGGTGCGGCTCGATCTTCGCCGTGGGCTTGTCTGAAAAAGGGGCAAAGGAACAGTGGGGTGAGGGCCTGGCACCCCAAATCCTGCCCTGGCACCCCAAATCCTGCACTTGGGATCACAAATCCTACCCTGGAATCCCAAATCCTGCCCTGGCACCCCAAATCCTGCACCTGGAACCCCAAATCCTGCACTCGGGATCCCAAATCCTGCACATAGTACCCCAAATCCTGCACCTAGTACCCCAAATCCTGCTCCTGGGATCCCAAATCCTGCCCTGGCACCCCAAATCCTGCACCTGGAACCCCAAGTTCTGCTCCTGGGATCCCAAATCCTGCCCTGGCACCCCAAATCCACATTTGGGGACAGGATGAGGGAAATGGTGCAGGGACAAATCCCTGGGAGATGGGGACAATCAGGATTTGGGGACAGGATGAGGGAAGTGGAGAAGGACAAGCAGGATTTGGGGACAATCAGGATGTGGGGACAGGATGAGGGAAGTGGAGAGGGACAAACCTCTGGGAGATGGGGACAAGCAGGATTTGAGGACAGGGGTGGGCAGCTGAGGGTGTGCGTGTCACCATGCAGAGGAAGTGTCACCATGCAGGGGAAGTGTCACCATGCAAGGGAAGTGTCACCATGCAGGGGAAGTGTCACCGTGCCCCATGTGTGACAGGACCACGACGTCCACGTGTCCCTGAGCCCACCAGACCACCTGTGCGGCGTCCCCCGAACCCCCAGCCCACCCCAAACGTCCCCCCACGTACAGTGGACCTGCAGCTTCTGCGTGGTGGACCTCTCTGAGTTCTGCAGGGACTCGTGGTCCACGGTGCAGGTGACCTCGACCTCGTTGTCCTCCTTGGTGACACGGAACTCCACCCTGCTGGTCACCGTGAAGGTCTTGCCGTTGGGGTCCTCCACCACCTCGGTGCCCGAGTCTGTGGGCACAGGGACAGATGGCACACTGAGTAGGGGACAGGGACACACTGAGCAGGGACAGCCCTGCCTGTGGGAATGGGGAAATGGAAATTCCCGCTGAAGGGCTGGAGCTGCAGCCTTAAGAGAAGCTTGGGTTGATGCAAATGTTGTCAAAATGTTATTGTAGCTGTATTAGAATTGAATTGTGATTGTATTATAATATATATAATATGTATTATAATATATATAATATATATATATTGTATTATAACCGTATTATAATATATATGATTGTATTATAACTGTATTATAATATATATAATATGTATTGTAATATATATAATATATATTGTATTATAACTGTCAATATACTATTACATATTACATAATCAATACAACATAACTATATTATACAGTTATACTATATTACATTATATATAATATAATGATTTATATATTTTATATACCCCATTATAAACACATTAAAATACATTTTATATTACATACACAACAACACAACTCTACATTACCTCCCGACAAAGACACTCATGACCACCCTCAACCCACAACCCAAGACCCCCCTAAAACCCCCCAGCCTCCAACACTGAACTCAGCCCCCCGTGTGCCACCGCCCCCCGCGGTGTCCCCAAGCTGTCCCCAGCCCCGGCACCCACCCTTGATGTCCCTGTTGCCCTTCCTCCAGCGCAGCTGCGCCGCGGGTTTGCTGCCGGACGAGCGGCAGATGAGCCGCGCCACCTTCTCCTCATCGATGGGCTGCTCGTGCCCGAAGATCTGGGGCTTCTGGGGGATGCCTGCAGGAGGAGGAGGAGGAGGAGGAGGAGGAGGAGGAAGAAACAGCGAATCTGAGCTGGCAGTGCCACCGCGAGGTGTGGCAGGCACGCGGGTGATGGGGACTGGGAGGTTGGGGAATCCTTTCCTCAGGGAAATCCTGCACTGGTGCCACAAATCCTGCACCTGGCATCCCAAAGCCTGCACTGGTGCCACAAATCCTGCACCTGGCATCCCAAAGCCTGCACTGGTGCCACAAATCCTGCACCTGGCATCCCAAATCCTGCACCTGGCATCCCAAAGCCTGCACCTGGCATCCCAAAGCCTGCCCTGGCATCCCAAATCCTACCCTGGCATCCCAAATCCTGCACCTGGCATCCCAAAGCCTGCCCTGGCATCCCAAAGCCTGCACCTGGTATCCCAAATCCTGCACTGGCATCCCAAATCCTGCCCCTGGAACCCGAAATCCTGCCATTGGTACTCCAAAACCTGCCCTGGTATCCCAAATCCTGCCCTGGCATCCCAAATTCTGCATCTGGCATCCCAAAGCCTGCACCTGGTATCCCAAAACCTGCCCTGATATCCCAAATCCTGCCCTGGCATCCCAAATTCTGCACCTGGCACTGGGCAATCTTTTACCCAGGGTGGCACAACCTGGACTTTAGGCACAGCCTGGACTTTAGGCCCAGTGGGCAATCTTTCAGCAAGGGTGGCACAGCCTGGACTTCAGACACAGTGGGGAATCCTTTAGCAAGGGGGGCACAGCCTGGATTTTAGGCACAGCCTGGACTTCAGGAACAGAGGGAAATCTCTTAGCCAAGGTGGCACAGCCTGGATTTTAGGCACGGAGGGCAATCTTTCATCAAGGGTGGCACAGTCTGGACTTTAAGGACAGTCTGGACTTTAGGCACAGTGAGGAATCTTTTAGCAAGGGTGGCACAGCCTGGATTTTAGGCACAGCCTGGACTTTAGGGACAGAGGAAAATCTCTCAGCCAGGGTGGCACAGCCTGGACTTTAAGCACAGTGGGCAATCTTCCAGCCAGGGTGGCACAGCCTGGACTTCAGGAAGAGAGGGAAATCTCTTAGCCAGGACTTTAGGCACAGCCTGGACTTTAGGCCCAGTGGGCAATCTACCAGCCAGGGCGGCACAGCCTGGATTTTAGGCACGTGAGAAATCTTTCAGCCAGGGTGGCACAGCTCGGATTTTAGGCACAGAGGGCAATCTTTCATCAAGAGTGGCACAGCCTGGACTTTAGGCACAGCCTGGACTTTAGGCCCAGTGGGCAATCTACCAGCCAGGGTGGCACACTCTGGACTTCAGGAACAGAGGGAAATCTCTTAGCCAGGACTTTAGGCACAGCCTGGACTTTAGGCCCAGTGGGCAATCTACCAGCCAGGGTGGCACAGCCTGGATTTTAGGCACGTGAGAAATCTTTCAGCCAGGGTGGCACAGCTCGGATTTTAGGCACAGAGGGCAATCTTTCATCAAGAGTGGCACAGCCTGGACTTTAGGCCCAGTGGGCACTCTACCAGCCAGGGTGGCACAGCCTGGATTTTAAGCACGTGAGAAATCTTTCAGCCAGGGTGGCACAGCTCGGATTTTAGGCACAGAGGGCAATCTTTCATCGAGGGTGGCACACTGAGGGCTGTCCCCACGTCCTACCCAGCACGGTGACCAGGGCCTTGGCTGTCCTCACGGGCATGGTGAAGATGGAGCAGGTGTACTCGCCCTCGTCGGCCAGCACCACGTCGCTGATGCTGATGGTCAGCTCGTTGGGGGTGGACCTCTCCAGCTGGATCCTGTTATCCCGCAGGGCTGGGGACAAAAGGGACAGTGTGCCACCAGCCCAGCGAGGTGCCATCATCCCAGACCAGTGTCACCACCCCAGTCAGCGCCCCAGCTCAGTGCCATCGCCCCAGCTCAGTGTCACTGCCCCAGCTCAGTGCCACCACCCCAGCTCTGGGGTTTTACCTCATTTTTCTCCAACTCTGGGGTTTTACCTAGTTTTTTCCCCCAAATTTAGGGCTTTACTTCATTTTTTCCCAGCTGTGGGGTTTCACCTCATTTTTCCCAGCTCTGAGGTTTTACCTCATTTTCCCCAACTGTGGGGTTTTACCTCCAGTTGGGGTTTTAACATATTTTTTCCCCACTGTAGGATTTTACCTCATTTTCCCCAACTGTGGGGTTTTACCTCCAGTTGGGGTTTTAACATATTTTTTCCCCACTGTAGGATTTTACCTCATTTTCCCCAACTGTGGGGTTTTACCTCCAGTTGGGATTTTACCTCATTTTTCCTCACTGTGGGATTCTACTTCATTTTCCCCAACTGTGGGATTTTACCCCATTTCTCCCTAGCTTTGAGGTTTTACCTCATTTATCCCCAGCTGTGGGGTTTTACCATATTTTTCCCCACTCTGGAGTTGTACCTCATTTTCCCCAGCTTTGGGGCTTTACCTCCAGTTGGGGTTTTACCTCATTCTTCCCCAACTTTGGGGTTTTACCTCATTTTCCCCAGCTTTGGGGCTTTACCTCCAGTTGGGGTTTTACCTCATTTTCCCCCAACTCTGGAGTTTTATCTCCTTTTCCCCCAACTTTGGGGTTTTACCTGGAGCTGGGATTTTACCTCATTTCTCCCCACATTTGGGGCTTCACCTCATTTTCCCCAGCTTTGGGGCTTTACCTCCAGTTGGGGTTTTACCTCATTTTCCCCCAACTCTGGAGTTTTACCTCATTTTCCCCAGCTTTGGGGCTTTACCTCCAGTTGGGGTTTTACCTCATTCTTCCCCAACTCTGGAGTTTTACCTCATTTTCCCCAGCTTTGGGGTTTCACCTGGCGCTGGGATTTTACCCCATTTCTCCCCACATTTGGGGCTTCACCTCATTTTCCCCAGCTTTGGGGCTTTACCTCAAGTTGGGGTTTTACCTCATTTTCCCCCAACTCTGGAGTTTTACCTCATTTTCCCCAGCTTTGGGGCTTTACCTCCAGTTGGGGTTTTACCTCATTCTTCCCCAACTTTGGGGTTTTACCTCATTTCCCCCAGCTTTGGGGCTTTACCTCCAGTTGGGGTTTTACCTCATTTTCCCCCAACTGTGGGGTTTTACCTCATTCTTCCCCAACTCTGGAGTTTTACCTCATTTTCCCCAGCTTTGGGGTTTCACCTGGCGCTGGGATTTTACCCCATTTCTCCCCACATTTGGGGCTTCACCTCATTTTCCCCAGCTTTGGGGCTTTACCTCAAGTTGGGGTTTTACCTCATTTTCCCCCAACTCTGGAGTTTTACCTCATTTTCCCCAGCTTTGGGGCTTTACCTCCAGTTGGGGTTTTACCTCATTCTTCCCCAACTTTGGGGTTTTACCTCATTTTCCCCAGCTTTGGGGTTTCACCTGGTGCTGGGATTTTACCCCATTTCTCCCCAAATTTGGGGTTTTACCTCGTTTCTCCCCAAAGTACAGGGTCTGCTGGGCAGGGTTGGACCACTGGAGTGAGGAATCATCGGGATCCTCCACCTGGCACTTGAGCACCACCGTGCCCCCGGCCACCACGGTCTCGTCTGACGTCGTGGGCTGGCTCTCTGCACGAGGAAAAGGACAATTAATGGTGTCACCTCCCTCCAGCTGTGTCCCCAAAAGCCACCTGAGCGCAGCTCTGTGCTGTCCCCGTCCCTCTGCAGGGATGGTCCCAAAAACCAGGGGTGTTTTGCCCATTTCTGAGCTGGGATGGGTCCTGCCACCCCACCGGCAGCACCCACGGGGACTGGGGACACTGCTGTCCCCAAGGCAGCTCCCAGGGACAGGAGCACGGCCCCAGAGCTGCTGGAGGATCCTGCCACGAGCAGATCCCTGCAGAGCATCCCAAATTTGGCCAGTGAGGATGGAACTGGGGATGAAGGGACACTGGGAATGGTTTTAATCCCAGCATGGTTTGGGGTGAAGGGACCTAAAGGTCACCAGTGCCACCCTTGCCATGGCAGGGACAGGGACACTTTCCACTGTCCCAGGCGGCTCCAAGCCCTGCTTCATTTATCCCCAACTCTGGAGTTTTACCCCATTTTTCCCCAACTCTGGGGTTTTATTTCATTTTTCCTCAACTTAGGAATTTTACCTTGAGTTGGGGTTTTACCCCATTTTTCCCCAACTCTGGGGTTTTATTTCATTTTTCCTCAACTTAGGAATTTTACCTTGAGTTGGGGTTTTACCCCATTTTTCCCCAACTGTGGTGCTTTAACTCCAGTTGGGGTTTTACCTCCTTTTTCCCCAACTGTGGGGTTTTATTTCATTTTTCCTCAACTGTGGGGCTTTACATCCAATTGGGATTTTACCCCATTTTTCCCCAGCTCTGGGGTTTTACCCAAGTTGGGGTTTTACCTCCTTTTCTCCCAACTGTGGGGGTTTATTTCATTTTTCCTCAACTTTGGAGTTTTACCTCCAGTTGGGGCTTTACCCCATTTTTCCCCAACTTTGGAGTTTTACCTCCAGTTGGGGCTTTACCCCATTTTTCCCCAACTTTGGAGTTTTACCTCCAGTTGGGGCTTTACCCCATTTTTCCCCAACTTTGGAGTTTTACCTCCAGTTGGGGCTTTACCCCATTTTCCCCCAGCTCTGGGGTTTTACCCAAGTTGGGGTTTTACCTCATTTACCCCCAACTTTGGAGTTTTACCTCAAGTTGGGGTTTCACCTGATTTTTCCCCTACTTTGGGGTTTTACCCCGTTTTTCCCCAACTCTGGGGTTTTACAACAAGCAGGGACGTGCTCCTGTCCCTCCCCAGGCTGTGTTCCTTCAGCTCCTCCTCCTCCTCTTCCTCCCGGCTCCTGGAGCAGCCCAAGGGCAGGGAGAGCAGCTCCAGGATCAGATAACCCCCCCAGCCCAAGGACAGCTATTTTTGGGAAGCTGTCGTGCCAGGGACAAGGGGGACATGGCACAGTCCCCAGCCCCAGCAAATGGAAACACCTGAATTTCTTCATTTTCCACACACACAAGGTGAAAAGAAATTTATCCTTTTGGTGCCATCGTAAACTCCTCGAATAAATAAGTAAATAAATAAGTAAATAGATATATATTTTAAATAATATATATATATATATTTAAATAATATAATTATAAAAATAAATTTAATAATTAAAATAACAATAATTTAATAAATAAAATAATAATAACAAAATACAAGATATAATTATAACAAATAAATAAAAATAATAATTTCATAAATAAAAATATAATATAAATACAAATACCAAAAAATATAAGGAATAAATCAAAATAATGATTAATAAATCCAAATAAATCAATCAATCCAACCCAGCAGCACCAGCCTGACCCCAGCCCAGGGGTCTGAGGGCAGGGACTGTCCCCTGGGTGCCACCCCTCTGCAGCCAGCCTGGGCAGTGCTGGCACCACGAGCTGTGCCAGGTGCTGCCCACGCCGGGAGCATCCGCCCTGCCCGTGCCAGGGGCACTGCCAGCTCAGGGCTGTGCCACCTGACAGGGCTGGCACCGTCCCCTGCCTCCCTCCTGCCACTGCCACAGCACGGCCTGGGGGCTGCAGGGACCCCCAGGGCCCCTGCTCAGGGAGAGGGAGGAGATCTTTTCAGGGCAAATATAGACATTTTTAAATATTTATATAAATGTTATAGATTTTAATACATATTTCATACATATTCTATATTATATCTTGAATATTTTCTATGGATATTTTCCATGAGTGTCCCCATCCAAAAATCACTGTCCCCATCCAGCCATGAGTGTCCCCATGCAGGAAGGATTGTCCCCATCCAACAGTGACTGTCCCCATCCAGCAGTGACTGTCCCCACCCAGAAATTACTGTCCCCACCCAGAAATAAGTGTCCTCATCTAGCAAGGAGTGTCCCCATCCAATAGTGACTGCCCCCACCCAGCAGAGATGGTCCCCATCCAGAAATGACTGTCCCCATCCAGCCATGAGTGTCCCCATCCTGAAATGACTGCCCCCATCCAGCCATGAGTGTCCCCATCCAGAAATGCGTGTCTCCATCCAGCCATGAGTGTCCCCAATCTGAAATGCCTGTCCCTATCCAGCCATGAGTGTCCCCATCCTGAAATGCTTGTCCCCATCCAGCCATGAGTGCCCCCATCCTGAAATGCCTGTCCCATGCAGCCATGAGTGTCCCCATCTAGCATGGAGTGTCCCCATCCAGAAATGAGTGTCCCCACCCAGCAAGGAGCATCCCCATCTAGCAGCGACTGTCCCCATGCAGCCATGAGTGTCCCCATCTAGCATGGAGTGTCCCCATCCAAAAATGATTGTCCCCATCCAATAGTGACTGTCCCCATCCAACCATGAGTGTCCCCATCCACCCAGAAATTACTGTCCCCAATTCAGAAATAAGTGTCCCTATGTAGCACGGTGTCCCCATCCAGAAATTATTGTCCCCATCCAATAGTGACTGTCCCCATCCAGCAGTGACAGTCCCCACCCAGCAAGGAGCATCCCCATCCAGCACTGTCCCCATCCAAAAATAAGTGTCCCCATCCAGCCATGAGTGTCCCTATCCAGCAGTGACTGTCCCCACCTAGAAATTACTGTCCCCACTCCAGAAATTACTGTCCCCATCCAAAAATAAGTGTCCCCATCTAGCAAGGAGTGTCCCCATCCAATAATGACTGCCCCCATTCAGCACAGACTGTCCCCATCCAGCCATGAGTGTCCCCATCCAACAATGAGTGTCCCCACTCAGAAATTACTGTCCCCAATCCAGAAATTACTGTCCCCAATTCAGAAATAAGTGTCCCTATGTAGCACGGAGTGTCCCCATCCAGAAATTATTGTCTCCATCCAATAGTGACTGTCCCCACCCAGCAGTGACTGTCCCCATCCAGTGGAGACTGTCCCCACCCAGCAAGGAGCATCCCCACCCAGCACAGACTGTCCCCATCCAGCCATGAGTGTCCCCATCCAGCAGGGACTGTCCCCATCCAGGAAGGATTGTCCCCATCCAGAAATGACTGTCCCCACCCTGCAGTGGCTGTCCCCACCCTGCAGTGACTGTCCCCAAAGCTCTGCAGCTCTGGGCCTCCAGCCCCACCACGCTCCCAACCAGGAACAATTGATTTTCTGCATGCCAGGAATTCTGCACCACAGGCACGGTGCTGCCTGCCTGGAGCAGCTTCACCTGCTGGAGATCAATAATGAAATGTTTTATTTCACCTGGAGCATCCTCAGGAAGCAGGGAGAGAGGCTGGCAAGAGCCCAGCAGATGTTGGGGGTGAGGCTGGAGCTGCAGGAGCCTCTCCAAGGAATGTCCACCCCATCCCAGCTTTTTTCCAGGCTGGGAAAGCATTTCTGGAGCAGAAATAACCCCAGGAAAAACCACTTACTGCTGCAAGCCCTCCAACACCTCTGGTTCACAGTCATGGCCCAAAACTGTTTCTCATTTCCCTCCTTCATTCTCAAAAAAACCCATTTCTCATTTCCCTCTTTCTTTCCCAAAAGTTCCCTCTTTCTTTCCCAAAAAAACTCTTCTCATTTCCCTCCTTCTTTTCCAAAAAAATCCTTCTCATTTCTATCCTTCTTTCCCGAAAAAATACTTCTCGTTTCCCTCATTTTTTCCAGAATTTCCCAAAAAACACCTTCTCATTTCCCTCTTTCTTTCCCAGAAAAACATCTCTCATTTCCCTCCTTCTTTCCCAAAAAAAACCCCTCCTCTTTCCCATTTACTCTGCATTCATCATCACAAAGATCCAATTCATCCCCTTGGGCACAGATGTTTTGCAAGGCTCCTTTTTCTCCTCTCCAAGGACTTTGTGTTCCACGAATTCCCTCCTCAGCTCCATCCCCACTTTTTCTGCGTGGATCCTTGCAGGAATCAGCCCTGGCAGGGTGGGAATTTTGAACTCGCAGATCAGCAAACCTCAGACATCTGCTGTGCACATCCCTTTGCAGGCTGATTTTTGCAGGGTGTGAATCCACAGTCTGGAATATCCAGAGCACAAATTCCAGGCAGCTGAGCAGCTCCAGATTTCCCAGGAGAGGGAAACCTGCTCCTGTTTGGGTGCATCTGCTCCTGCAACTCCAGGGCTGGTTCCTTCCCCAATCCAGTGGCATCCAGATGTCCCTTGGGATCCATCCAGGCTGTCCCCAAAATGCAGATCCAGGCAGGGAGATGATGCTGGAGCAGGCTCAGAGCCAAAGGTGAGGGTGGGAAGGATCCAGGCTGATCCAGGACAGGGCTCCACGTGGGGTTAGGTAAAATGCAGTGTTCTCTTTGGGGTCAGAAAGTTGAAATTCTCAGCATTTAGGACATCCCTGCGTGGTGTCACCTGGCTCTGGGTACAGGAGCTGCAGAATTCAGGGTGTTCCTGTTCTCCTCACAGGGATAAATCCATCCAGAAACTCCACTGGTGCCTCGAGTTCCTTCTGGCAGCTCCCACCTTTGCACCTCCAGCCCCCACAGCCACTCCCTCCCTCCCACAGGGTGAAGGGTTTGATGCCAGGGTGCCAGGAGTGTCACAGGAATGAAAATATTCCCTAAAAGTGGGAAAAACAGCTCTGGGTGTGTTCCCAGCTCAGCTCTGCCACGGACAGGGGTGCTGGGAGCTGAGATCCAGAGGTTCTTGGGGGATCCTGATGTTCCAGCAGGATGGAATCCCACTCCTTGTGACCCCAGGGGCTTCACTCCTTCCCACATGAAACCCCAAATTCCAGAGGATTTCCCTGTAAATGAACATGTCTGAGAAGGGGCACAGCAAAAGAATGCTTCCCACATGAAATATCCTCATCCCAAACCCCAAATTCCAGAGGATTCCCCTGAAAATGAGCATTCCCTGATTCCAGGGGACTTCACACCTTCCCATATTAAACCCCCTCATCCCAAACCCCAAATTCCAGAGGATTCCCCTGAAAATGAACATTCCTGGGAATGAGCATTCCCTGATTCCAGGGCTTCACACACATGAAACCCCCGAACACCCTGACAGCATTTCCTGCAATCACAGCTCTCTGAGGGGTCCCAAAAGGAGAGAATTCCCCCAAAAGGAGAAAATTCCCCCAAAAATCTCGGGGCATAGGGCAGGGTGACCCCTGTGCCAGCTCAGATGGGGCAGAGCAGAGGGAAAACCCCAGATCTGGGTCACCACAAATTCCCCAACACCCTGACAGCATTTCCTGGTGTCACAGCTCCCTGGGTGTCCCCAAAAGGAGAGAATTCCCCCAAAACCCCAGGGCACAGGGCAGGGTGACCCCTGTGCCAGCACCCTCCCCCAGTGTGACAGCCAAGAGCTGAGAACTCCTATTTTTGAGTGGGATTTTAGCTCCTACCCTAAGGCCAATCTCCAACATGACTGTTGCCAAGGGAACGAGCTCGGTGCTTTGACAGTTCTGTTTTAAGGATCTCCCTGCCCAACGAGGTGTCTCAGCCCAGATGGGTGCCCTGGCACCAGGTTTGGTGGCCCTGAAGCCACCTCAGTGCCAGTGTCCTGAGTGTCACCCCCCAGTGCCTGAGGATCAACCACACAGGGTTGTGTAAGAGGAGATTTGGTTTTAATACCCTTATATTTTATATTATATTAATTATATATTATATTTTCTGAGAGGGGGCAGAGCAGAGGGAAAACCCCAGTTCTGGGTCACCACAAATTCCCCAACACCCTGACAGCATTTCCTGGTGTCACAGCTCCCTGGGTGGCCCCAAAAGGAGAGAATTCCCCCAAAAACCTCGGGGCACAGGGCAGGGTGACCCCTGTGCCAGCACCCTCCCCCAGTGTGACAGCCAAGAGCTGAGAACTCCTATTTTTGAGTGGGATTTTAGCTCCTACCCTAAGGCCAATCTCCAACATGACTGTTGCCAAGGGAACGAGCTCGGTGCTTTGACAGTTCTGTTTTAAGGATCTCCCTGCCCAACGAGGTGTCTCAGCCCAGATGGGTGCCCTGGCACCAGGTTTGGTGGCCCTGAAGCCACCTCAGTGCCAGTGTCCTGAGTGTCACCCCCCAGTGCCTGAGGATCAACCACACAGGGTTGTGTAAGAGGAGATTTGGTTTTAATACCCTTATATTTTATATTATATTAATTATATATTATATTTTAATATAAGAATATTTTAAATAATTTCTTTATTTTTAATAATTTTAATATCCTAATATTTTTAATAATTTCTTAATACCAGAACTGAGGGGTGGGGAAGCCCTGGCAGCTCTGCTCCTCTCCTGGGGGACAGCACAGCCTCCTCCTGACCTGCCAGAAATAGAATCATGGAATGGCCAGAGTGGCAAAGAACCCCCAAGGATCCACAGACACCCCAACAATCCCAGCCTGTGCCTGGGAATGTGGTCCAAACTCTTCTGGAGCTCCTTGGGAATGTGAGAATTCCCTGAGGAGCTTGCTCAGTGCTCCACCACCCCTGGGAGAGGAGGATTTTCCTGATATCCAACTTAAACCTGCCCTAAGACAAATCCAGCCATTCCAGGAGGTTCTGGAGACTCCTCACGTCCCAAAGGATGGCCAGGGATGTGCTCCACACCAGCTGTGGCCCAGCAGGTCACCTCTGCTGCTGCTCCAGAATGTTCTGTCCCTTTTGGAGTGCCCAGAACCACAGGGAGATTTTCAAAAAGCCAGAATTCAAAGTCAGAAAGGCAAAATGGAACCTCCAGGAGTGCCACGAGGTGTTCAGGGAAGCTCAGAGGCTGGAGAACCTCGGGGGCTCTCCTGGATCCATCTCCTCGTGGCTTCAGAGCAGGAGCAGCAGAGCAGGATCCTGGTGGCAGCAGGAGGGAAAACGAGGAGCTGCAGCTCTGGCCACCAGTGCAGACACCCCAGAGCTCTGGAACATCTCCCCAGGGTTTGGGGGGTCCCAGCCAGTTCTGTCTCCTGAGCAGCACCCAGCCCAGGGACCTGCTGCTCCCCCTGCCAGTGGCCACTCGGCCCAGCAGTGTCAGAATTCATTTCCCTGGAAATCCCAGCCTGAAAGCAACAGCCTGGAAAAGCTGAGCTTGCAGACAAACACCGTTTGAGGTGTCGGAGGCTGAGGAAAAGCATCTGCAGCTCAAGCACCGCCTGGAGCATCACCCGAGGACGGGGCAGCTCCCGGGATGCTGCAGGGCCACAGCTCTGCTGTTCCCAAGCCAAATTCCCGGGAAATGCTGCTCCTGCCAGCCCAGCACGTCCAGACAGCGCAGAGAGGCTCCGGGGGAGCCGCAGCGGCCGCCACCGGCCCGCGGTCCCTGCGCCCTCGGCCGCATCCCGGCGCGGGCGGAGCGTGACCGGGCGGGTGAGCGGAATGGTTAAACACATTCCTGTGAGGCTGCTCCTCACAGCCTCGGAGCGTGACTGGGCAGGTGAGTGAAATGGTTAAAAACATTCTTAAACGCGTTCCTGCCCGTTCTTCCTCACAACCGAGGCTTCCCCGCCTCCCTCCGCTGGCAGCGGCTGCCTTTGGGTTGTGTGGCTTGGTGGTGCCCAAATAAAGCACGGAGAGTTCCTGCCTCGGCTCCTCATCCTCCCCCAGGGACAGCCCCGGGGGGAAGAGGAGCTCTCCGGGAGGGGGATGGAGAATCTCAGCCTCTCACAGGTGGGTGGAGGAGCTGGGGCACCACAGAGGTCAGTCCCACCCCTCCATCACCACCCGATGAAGGCTCTGCTGGTCTGGTCTCCCAGCCAAGAGCAGAGGGGCCAGAACTGGACCAGATGGTTCAAGCTGAGCTGACCCAGTAACTGGGAGGAGGAGGAGGAGCAGATCCATCTGACTGTGGGGGTGTCACAGAGCTGGCAGCACCTTCCAGAGCCCACCGAAGAGCCAAAGCAACGAGAACTCCACTCAATCTGTGCAGAACCAGCACTGTGCACAGCCAAGGCATCAGCAGGGCTGGAAAAGCAGTTCAGGTGGAGACCAGGCTGGGCAGGGGGTGCCAGGCCAGCCACTGGCACAGCAGAACAAACCCAACACCACAAGCAGAGCCCACCAAGCTCCCAGCTGGCACCGCCACCAAAACCACCTCGGACACGCATCCAGAACCTGCCCCGCTCCCTCCCTCCCACTGCTCCTCTGCTGCAGGGACCCGGATGGGCACGAGACACCCCGGATTGGCACGAAACGAGGTTAGGAACCAAGGCAGGGAAAACAAACAGGAACAGCTCTGCTGCAGCTCCCTCCATCTGCCAGCGCCCGGGTGACTCCCCAGATGCAGCCGCCTCCGGTTCCTCCGGCGGTTCCAACACCCCTGGAGAGGTGAGAACGTCAGGCACAGGGAGAAGAGGCAGCATCTTGCAGGCAGGAGACCTCTCAGGCTGGGAATCCTGGGCAAACATGGTGCTTTTCTCTCCAGAGGAGGATGGGTGGCCACACCTCGGGATGCTCAGCTTGGGTTCCAGCAGCATCACCCCATTCCTTTGGGATTTCTCCTCCCACCACGCTCCCAGCAGACAGCACAAACAGAGGTTTGGCCATGCCAAACCCCACGGCATTGTCAGGCCAGAGGCACAATTCCTGTGCTGGCAGCGGTGCCAGCACATCCCTCACCGTCTGGGCACCTCTGCAGAGCCTGATCCCAGGCTTTGTCCTAAAATCAATCCAGCCTTGCCTGTTGAGCCTAACGTGTTGTGCCAGACAGCTGAGTGGTGGATTCCGTGCTCTCCAGCCTGCACAGGGATGCTCTGCTCCCTCCCCTCGGGCTCAGTGCTGATCCCAGCCCTGGAACAGCTCGTTTCCCCCAGGCAGCTGATCCAAGTCATCCAAAATCAGGCCAAGCAGGTAGTGAGTGATGCAGAGAGGTCGCCCTCCCTCGCTCCCTTTCGTGCCTCACCAGGGCTGTCACTGCTTCCTCGGCTCTGGAGCCAAGGGCTGCTGCTGGCACAGGCACTGGGAGCATATGGCGAGCCCTAATGGCACTGGGAATGGGGCTCTCCACACATTCCTTGGGGAAAAGCACCCTGGAAAGCAGCAAGCAAAGAATTCTGCTGCTGCAGACAACGCTGGGCTCCCACCACCCCACCGTGCCCCTGGGCTCTCCCACATTCCAGCAGGACCTGCAGGTGTCACCTGCTCGGTGGCCAGGGATGGAAAAAGCCCCTTAGGACCCCATCCCACACGGGCAGGGCAGGTTGGGGGGCTGCTCCCAGGACATCTCCCCAGGATAGAGGGAGGTTTTCTAGGTGGCCTGACCAAGCAGAGAGCTCCAGGAGCTTCAGAGACACCAAGCCACCCTGCAGGACAGGGACAGTGCCTCCTCTGCAAAGCCCTCATCTCACCAGGCTGAGGACACCTCCCCATGTTCTCCAGTGTCCCAGGGATAAAAACAGCCCCAAAGTCATCTGGTTTTGGCCCCGTGGTGGCCCCCCCAGGTCCCTGCCCAAACAAAAGGGTTTGCACCTGCAGGTGTCACCTGCTCGGTGGCTGGGGATGGCAAAAGCCCCATGGGACCCCATCCCACAGGCAGGGCAGGTTGGGGGGCTGCAGGGCATCTCCCCAGGATAGAGGGAGCTTCTCTGGGTGGCCTGGCCAAGCAGAGAGCTCCAGAAGCTCCAGAGAGATGAAGCCACCTGCACGACAGGGACAGAGCCTTAAACCTGTCTCTCTGCAAACCTCCTCATGTCCTCCAGTGCCCCAGGGAAAAAATCAGCCCCAAAGTCATCTGGCTTTGGCCTCGTGGTGGCCTCCCGGGGCATTGTCCAAACAAAAGGGTTACACAACTCCTGAGTGGAATAACCCTGCAGAGAGAGAATGATCCTCACACAAGGACAACCACGCACCAGCCCAAACACACCCGAATGTGCCGACAGCAGCACAACGGCAGCCAAGAGCTCAGACAGGGCCCTCTTGTGCAGGAGCAGGGCCTGGGTGGCTTCCAGGGGTTCCTCCACACCCTGCCGTGGTTGTAGCAGAGCCATCCACAGCCCTGGAGGAATGTTCTCTGAGGAGGAGCCTCTATCCGTCCCCAGGATGGGTGCCAAGGAGGGGATGTCACGCTGGGATGGCTCAGGGGGCTCCAGGATGAGGCACCAACCGTGAAAACACAACAACTTCTTTCCAAGCAGCTCCCATCTCATCTGCTCCTAAAGGATTTTTTGGGGGGGTCTATTTGTCCAGCTGTGCTGGACCCTGGCTGTGGTGGCCAGAGCTGGGCCACAGCAGAGGCCAGCCCAGGAGGAAATCTTGCAGTGTCACCATCCGGGCTGTGTCCTGTCCCAGGACAGCTCCGGGTCACAGCCACCTCCCCTCCCGGGATGCTCAGCCACCCCCAGCCCCACTGGCTGAGCATCCCCACGCTGGGGCTGCCAGGATGTCCCCACACCCTGAGCATCACCCACACCCAAGTGACTCTTTCGGGTGCCCGTGGGAGGACCGTGGCCAAAACCAGAACAAATCCTGGGATTCGTGGATGGGAACGCAGCCACCAGCCCCCAGAGGCTGTGACAGCAACAGAGATGGGTGCGGGGGAGCCGTGGGGGCTGCGGGCTCAGCCCTTGTCCCCACCGTGTCACCTCCCACCCGCACAGCCCTCGGGCCCGTCCAGAACCCCCTCCCCGCTCCTGATGGACCGCAGGGATGTGGATGGAGACCGGACCCACCGCCAGCACCCCCAGACCACAACACGGAGGGTCCAGCCCAGCCCCCGGCCGCACCTCCCCACCCAAACACACTGAGCAGCATCGCTTCTGTCACGACAGACGACTGCCGACACGGCAAACGGAGCCGCCAGCAGCCAGACAGGGATGGCGGGTCCGAGCCACCGGGGCCACCCCGCAGGGACCCGCAGCGACGGGGGACGCGGCGCTGCCACCGGCGAGCCCCGACAGAAATCACGCCCGCTCCGTGCCTGTCGCGACTATCGCCGCCGGTGAACCCCGCCTTTGTCCGGCGAGCCCCGCTCATCCCGGCGGGACGGGGAGCGGCGGCCGCTGCCGAGCCCCCCGCCCATCCCGGGGAGGCGGCTCCCAGCGGAGGCACCGGGGAGCCGCCCCAGCTCCCCCGGGAGCTCCATCCGCCCCTCCGTGTGTCACCGCCGAGCCCCGGCACCCTCACGGCGGGGCGGCTCCGCCGCACCGGGGACTCTCCATCCGCCCCCCCGCCTCTCCGCGGGCAGCGCCGGGAGGGGCCGAGCGCCGCCGCCGCCGCCCGCCGGGGCCTGTCTGGAACCTTCCGCCGCGGCCATGAGGGGACACGACGGGCAGCACCGGCGCCGCCGTGACCTTGAGCCCCGCCGGCCGCCCGGGGAGCCGCACCCGCAGGCGGCGGCAGGGCGGGCCCCGAGGGCCGGGCGGGGCGGGGGGGGGGGAACCTGCCTGACCCACATAACGGCGCCGCCGCCGCCGCTCCCCGCACCTGTCGCTCGCTTCCCCGCATCCCCCGCCATGAGGGGCGGGGATGAGGAGGGAGCTTCGCCCGCTCGCCGTGCCGCCACTCACCGTCGCGGGAGAGGTTTCCCCGGGCGCTGCCGAAGCAGGCGATGAGCAGGAGGATGCCGAGGGCCGGCGGCTGCATGGTGGTGGCGGCGGCGGGAGCCCGCGGGGCCGGCGCGACCGAGCCGCAGCGCGGGCGGCGGGCGCTGCTCTCTCTCCGCTGCTCCCTCAGCTCTGGAGCCGGCGGTGCGGCAGCGGCGGCGGTTAAATAGAGCGCGAGGAAGAGACCATTCGTGCCGGGGGCCGAGGTCCCCGTGATTCCCGAGGTCCCCGAGAGCCCCCAGAGCCCCCGAGGTCCCCGTGATTCCCGAGGTCCCCATCCCGCCCCCGATGGCTCAGGGTGTCGTCCCCGGACCGGATCCCCCGCCATGGAAAGGGGTGTCGCCGGTGTGGCGGAGGAAACGGGACCGGTCCCACCTCTCGGCCGGCGGTGTCCCCGCGATGGGCCGTGTCGCTGTCACCCGGCTGGGTGGATGGAGCACGGTCGCTTTGGCTGGAGCAGAGACGCTGGGATGTCACCCGTGCTGGGGCTGGGGTGTCCCCTGTGCTGGGGTGTCACTCCCGCTGGCATGTCACCCGTTCTGGGGTGTGACATGTGCTGGGATGCCACCCTTTGCTGGGGTGTCACCTATGCACCTAGGGTGTCATTCGTGGTGGGGTGTTGCTCTCAGTGGGAAGTCACCTGTACTGGAGTGTCACCTGTGCTGGGGAGTCACCCATGCCGGAATGTCGCTTGTCCTGGGGTGACACTCTCACTGGGGTGTCACCTGTGCTGGGATGTCACTCATGTTAGGATGTCACTCTCGCTGGGATGTCACCCATGCTAGGATGCCATCCTTGCCGGGGTGACACCAGTGCTGGGATGTCACCTGTTCTGGGATGTCACTCTCACTGGAATGTCACCCAAGTTAGGATGTCACCCTTGCTAGGATGTCACCCTCACTGGGGTGTCACCTGTGCTGGGGTGTCACTCTCACTTGGATGTCACCCGTGCTGGGGTGTCACCTGTGCTGGGGTGTCACTCTCACTGTAGTGTCCCCAGTTCTGGGGTGTCACCTGTGCTGAGATGTCACTCTCATTGGGATGTCACCCTTATTAGGATGGCACCCTTATTAGGATGTCACTCTCACTGAGGTGTCACCCTTGCTGGGGTGTCACTCTCACTTGGATGTCACCCGTGCTGAGGTGTCACCTGTGCTGGGGTGTCACTTTCACTGTAGTGTCCCCAGTTCTGGGGTGTCACCTGTGCTGAGATGTCACTCTCATTTGGATGTCACCCTTATTAGGATGTCACCCTTGCTAGGATGTCACCCTCACTGGGGTGTCACCCTTGCTGGGGTGTCACCCTCACTGCAGTGTCCCCAGTTCTGGGGTGTCACCCTTCCTGAGCTGTCCCCTGTGTGACCCAGCCCATCGCCGTCCCTTGTCCCCCCCAGCCTCACATTTTGGCACATTTGGGGTGGAGCCCGCTCTGTGCCAGCCGCTGAAGCTCGGTGCCCGTTCCTGGCATCTCCCTGGCAGCTCCTTTATCCTCCCTCACCCGACCGTGTCTCACCCACCACCTGATCCCGCAGCTCTGCTCTCAGCCCGGGCATTTCCAGCTCTGCGAAACACCCCCAGCTCGTTTTTTAACCCTTTTTGGGAGCTTTCCCGTGCAGCCCTTCCCCAGGTCATCACTGTGGGACAAAACCTCTGAGCCGGAGATGAGATTTTTTTTAAAACTTTCATTCCACTGGACCTAAAAACTCTCTCCAAATCCATTTCCCACGGGCACCAACCCCTCACGGGCTCCTCTGAGGAGCTGCTCCGAGGCTCCTGCACCGGAGCTGTGCCAGGGATGGCTCCGTTAGTCACAATTCCCGTGGGAAGAGCCCGTGGGAGGCACGAACAGCTCGGTGCCGCTCCCTGCCCCTCCCCGCGCTGCCTCCGGCTCCATCCCGCTGTCCGGACGTGGCCCTGCAGGTGACTAAAATTGCAGATTTGGGGGTAAATTTGGGGGCAGGAGGGTTTTACCGGGTTTTTGCTCCTTGTCCGGTTGGAGAAGGGCTCCCCATGGGAGGCAGGAGCAGCTCGGTGCCGATCCCTGCCCATCCCACTCTCCCTCCATCCTCCCGGACGTGGCCCTGGAGGTGACTAAAATTGCAAATCTAGGGTCAGATTTGAGGCCACAGGAGGCTTTTCCCAGGTTTTTGCTCATTGTCCGGTCGGAGAAGGGCTCGGGAAGGGCCCGCGGGAGGCAGGAGCAGCTCCGTGCCGCTCCCTGCCCATCCCACTCTCCCTCCATCCTCCCGGACGTGGACTTGCAGGTGACTAAAATTGCAAATTTAGGGTCAGATTTAGGGTCAGGAGGCTCTCCCCAGGTTTTTGCTCGTTGTCCCATTGGAGAAGGGCTCGGGAAGCGCCCGCGGGAGGCAGGAGCAGCTCCATGCCGCTCCCTGCCCATCCCACTCTCCCTCCATCCTCCCGGACGTGGCCCTGCAGGTGACTAAAATCGCAAATTTGGGGTCAGATTTGAGGTCAGGTGAGGCCACTGGAGGCTTTTCCCAGGTTTTCCCTCCTTGATCTCTCGGAGAAGGGCTCGGGAAGCCGCGGGATGTGGGAGCAGCATTGGGAACCCCTCTCTGCTCGGCTCCTGGAGCAGGGAGAGGGTCCCGTGGGATGGGGGCGAGCTGGGCCGGCTCTGGGGGGTGTGGGTGGCTCCTGGCCCCTCACTCAGCACTGGGGGGGCTGTTTGATCTGGAAAAGGACGGTTTTGGGGTGCGCTGGCTCTCCTGGGGATTTTTTGGGGGGGATCCCCCAGCACTCCGGGATGTCCGTGCTCCCCGCGGGCTGTGCCAGAGCTCGGAGCCCCTCCCGGAGCCCCCTCGGACCAGGCTGTCCCCTGTCCCTGTCACACCCCGGGAGCTCCAAGAACGCCTTTTTAACCCTTTCCCTTCCTCCTGCTTCCCCCGACCCGCGTGGGTGCAACGCCCACTCCCCATCACTCGGGCAGGGCAGAGGAGGAAGAGGAGGGAGGAAGAGGAGGGAGAGGAGGTGTTCAGCGTGCAGCGGGTGCCGAGGCGACGCTCGCCACAACAAATCGCTGTGATTCAGCCCCGGAGCATCTGCTAACGAGCTCGGGGGAGCCGGACTCCTGGATGTCCGTGCTCCCCGCGGGCTGTGCCAGAGCTCGGAGCCCCTCCCGGAGCCCCCCCGGACCAGGCTGTCCCCTGTCCCCTGGGGACCAGGCTGTCCCCTGTCCCTGTCACACCCCGGGAGCTCCAAGCACGCCTTTTTAACCCTTTCCCTTCCTCCTGCTTCCCCCGACCCGCGTGGGTGCAACGCCCACTCCCCATCACTCGGGCAGGGCAGAGGAGGAAGAGGAGGGAGGAAGAGGAGGGAGAGGAGGTGTTCAGCGTGCAGCGGGTGCCGAGGCGACGCTCGCCACAACAAATCGCTGTGATTCAGCCCCGGAGCATCTGCTAACGAGCTCGGGGGAGCCGGTGGCACGCAGCAGCTCTGCCGAGGCGTCCCGGAGCCCCCGGTAACGGAGCCGGGGAGGACGGAGCTCCTCAGCTCCCGTTTCCCCAGCTGCTCTCGGGTGCCTCTGGTTCTGCCACAGGAGTCAAAGCTTTGTCACCTCCTCGCCGTCTTTGTCACCTCCTCGCCAGGTGGGAAGGGCTGTGCCGGGTGTGGGTGGCACACCTGGGTGGGTGAGGAGCAGCACACCTGGGCAGGGGCCAGCAGGTCTCAGTGGCCTCCTGCTGCCAGGGGCACCTGTGGCACCACGCCAGCCCCTCAGGGGAAGGATTAACCCCTCTCTCGAAGTTCATTTTCCACCCAGGCCCAGCTGGAGTGTGGAGCTAAAACACTTCCCGGAATCCCTGGGCAATGCCAGGGGTGATCTTCCCCCTCTGCTCCTTCAGATCTCACAAATCATCTGTTTGACCGTTCTTTCCTCACAGCTCCCGAGAATTTCCTCTCTGAGCATCTGAATTTAATTATCTGTTGGCTTGCCACCCGTCTCCTGACTTTTAGGATCAGGCCAGAAGCTCCTGCCTTCCCTTTGCAGTCCCTCCAGTGCCTGCTGTCTCTGGGATTGAGGCTGGAAAATGGAATAAATCCTTCCAAATCACCAAACAGGCTCCACAACACATTTCCCTTTCGAAAACCACGTTTGCTGCCACCCCAGGCAGGGATGGCATCTCCCTGGAGGCTCTGCAAAGGCACAGAAATCTCCAGGGAAGCCGTGGGAGATGCTTCCAGCATCCCTGTGGGATCCTCGGTGCCCAGAATCACTTCCTTTAACCTCTGTCGCTCCTCGTGTGTTCCTGCTGCCTCTCCCACACGCTCAGCCCTGTTTGTTTTTATACCTTGCCTGATTTTGCTCTTCAAAAAAAAAAAAAAAAGCGCCCTTCATTAGCCCCACGCTGGGTTGGAGTGTTTGCTCCTGTCTGGTGGCACTCCTCAGTCCTGGATTCCCTGCTCCACGCTGAGCTGAGCGCTTCGCGGCATCCAGCGGCTCCAGATTCCCAAATTCCGCCCAAATCCGAGCCAAGAGGAGCCTCCCTTGCTGCGGGGGGTGGGGGGGACGGAGCTGCGTCCCTCCCTGCCCCAATTCCCGTCCTTGTTGTCACCTCCTTGTTGTCACCTCGTCGTTGTCACCTCGTCGTTGTCACCTCGTCGTTGTTGGCATTTGGATCCCTCTCACCTGAGCAGGTGACCTGGAGCTCCCGGCAGCCCTGGGGGGCAGGGAGGGTGATTCCGTCCGGGAATGACAATTCCTTCAGGAATCACAATTCCATCTAGGAATGATAATTCCATCCAGGAATGACAATTGCACCTAGGGATGACAAATCCATCTAGGGGTGGCAATTCCACCTAGGGATGGCAATTCCATCCAGGAATCACCATTCCATCTAGGAATGATAATTCCATCCAGGGATGACAATTCCATCCAGGAATCACAATTGCACCTAGGGATGACAAATCCATCTAGGGGTGGCAATTCCACCTAGGGATGGCAATTCCATCCAGGAATCACCATTCCATCTAGGAATCACAATTCCATCCAGGAATGACAATTCCATCCAGGAATCACCGTTCCATCCAGAAATCACTATTCCATCTAGGGATCACAATTCCATTTAGGAATGACGACAATTCCATCTAGGGATCACAATTCCTTCTAGGAATGATGACAATTCCATCTAGGGATCACAATTCAATCTAGGAATGATGACAATTCCGTCCAGGAATCACCATTCCATCTAGGAATCACAATTCCATCCAGGAATGACAATTCCATCCAGGGATCACCATTCCATCCAGGAATTACAATTCCATCTAGGGACGAAAATCCCATACAGGAATCACAATTCCACCCAGGGATGACAATTCCACCTAGGGATGGCAATTCCATCCAGGAAGGAAAATTCCATCTAGGAATTGCAGTTCCATCCAGGAATGATGACAATTCCATCCAGGGATGAAAATTCCATCTAGGAATCACAATTCCATTCAGGAATGACAGTTCCACCTAGGAATGACAATTCCATCTATGGGTGGCAATTCCATCTATGGGTGACAATTCCATCCAGGGATCACCATTCCATCCAGGAATGACAGTTCCATCTGGGAATGACAATTCCATCTGTTTTTTGGCTGCTCACTGGAGCTGCCAGCCGGGTGTTTTGGGGTTTACTCCACCCCTGCACCCCTCTTCTGTCAAAGCCGCTGTGCACCATGCCAGGCTGGTTTTGGAGCTGGTTCTATATATGATATATGATATATGATATATGATATATGATATATGATATATGATATATGATATATGATATATGATATATGATATATGATATATGATATATTATATATTATATATTATATAATGCAATATATATATTATTATATATTATATATTATGACATAATATATACTATCTAATATAATATAATATAATATTATATTATATTACATTGAATGATATGATATGATATGATATGATATGCTAGGAAAATTCCATCTAGGAATTGCAGTTCCATCCAGGAATGATGACAATTCCATCCAGGGATGAAAATTCCATCTAGGAATCACAATTCCATCCAGGAATGACAGTTCCACCTAGGAATGACAATTCCATCTATGGGTGGCAATTCCATCTATGGGTGACAATTCCATCCAGGGATCACCATTCCATCCAGGAATGACAGTTCCATCTGGGAATGACAATTCCATCTGTTTTTTGGCTGCTCACTGGAGCTGCCAGCCGGGTGTTTTGGGTTCCATCCAGGAAGGAAAATTCCATCTAGGAATTGCAGTTCCATCCAGGAATGATGACAATTCCATCCAGGGATGAAAATTCCATCTAGGAATCACAATTCCATCCAGGAATGACAGTTCCATCTGGGAATGACAATTCCATCTGTTTTTTGGCTGCTCACTGGAGCTGCCAGCCGGGTGTTTTGGGGTTTACTCCACCCCTGCACCCCTCTTCTGTCAAAGCCGCTGTGCACCATGCCAGGCTGGTTTTGGAGCTGGTTCTATATATGATATATGATATATGATATATGATATATGATATATGATATATGATATATTATATATTATATATTATATAATGCAATATATATATTATTATATATTATATATTATGACATAATATATACTATCTAATATAATATAATATAATATTATATTATATTACATTGTATTATGTTATATTATATTATATTATATTATTTATTACTATATTATATTATTCTAGTATTCGAGTTCTCTATATTATATTGTATATTATTATATCATATAGATAATATAATATATATAACACTTTAATTTATATTGCACATTATATATTATATTGCATATTTTATATATATTATGTTATATATTATTGTATTACAATTATTATATTATTATCGTTCTACATTTAAAAATTGCAGGATCACAAATAAATGAAAATTATAAAATCCAGAATCCTAAGGCATCGTTCCATCACCAATTGCCTAAATCAAATTATTGCAGAGAATTCTTCTCAGAGTGCAGAGCAGAATCCCACTGTGGGAAGGGGAAAAATCCCACTTTGGGAATGGGAAAAATCCCATTTTGGAATGGGAAAAATCCCATTTTGGGAATGGGAAAAATCCCACTCTGGGAACAGCTTTGGAGCCTGAACGTGCAGAATTCAGTGGCAGAGAACCCAAATTAATATTATATGCATTTAATTAATATAATAATGTTAATATTAATGACTATTTTAATTATTATATTATTTAATTAATCCTATATTATTATAATAATTGCTATTTTATTTATATTATATGTATTTAATATTCTTTGTGTATTTGATATGAGCACATCTGACGTCAAAAGACAGCTACAAACCAAGAAAAAAAAAATAAAACCAGGCCAAAAGAAAATGGGTTTTGGAAAGCTGGCAGGAAAATTAACAGAAAATAAAAAAAGATAAATGCAGCAGAACTTTCTCCTTGGTAACTCTCACACTTCAGAGCACAATTCAGAACCTTGTTTAGAGGAACTCCTGGTTATTCCCTGAGTGTGTCCTAAGTGAAATTCTGGTTTAATCCATGAAACATTGACATTTTATAGATCCAGCTTTGCTGTCCTCAGCTCCGAAAATGAGATTTTTGTTATTCTGGGGAAAATGCCTTGAACAGCTGGGTGGAATTTGAGGCTGGAGGAGCTTCTGTGGGGGCAGAAAATGAGTTTTAAACACTGAAAATGACAACTGGTGAGGCAGCCAGGCAAAATCCTTACAGGGAGAAGCAACTTTTGATTTATTCCAGGTAATAAACAGGGCCTGGATCAATATTTCACTATCAAAGAGACGTTTCCTCTCTTTTTTTTAATATATATTTATACACTGAGTCTAATTTACTCAAATCCAACATCCTTGGGAGGGGAAGGAGCCGAGAAAAGTTGCAGGAATTTGCAAAACGTCTTGAGATGACATAAAAAGAGGAAGCTGGTTAAAAGGAAATGAAATGAGTGAAACCCTGGGCTCTGAGAGAATTAAATCCCGAGAGAATTTAAAGGGAAGGTTCTGGAGCCAGGAGCCCGTGTCCTCTGCTGGCCCAGATGTGCTGCAGGAGCTCTGGAGGAACATCTGGAGCAGCTGCTGGGGCCGTGGGGGGGGATGGAGCAGGAGATCCTGGGGGGATCCTGGGGGATCCAGGGATGGATGTACAGGAGATCCCAGGAGATCCAGGGAAGGATGTGCTAGAGATCCCAGGAGATCCCAGGGGAGCCAGGGGCTGGAACCAGGGAAGGACCTGGTGGAGATCCCAGGAAATCCAGGGAGATCCAGGGATGGTCCTGGTAGAGATCTCAGGAGATCCAGAGAAGGATGTGCAGGAGATCCCAGGGGATCCAGGTGCTGGAACCAGGGATGGACCTGGTGGAGATCCCAGGAAATCCAGGGAGATCCAGGGATGGTCCTGGTAGAGATCGGCCCTGGTGGAGATCCCAGGAAATCCAGGGAAGGATGGGCTCCAGGGAGATCCAGGGGCTGGAACCAGGGAAGGCCCTGGTGGAGATCCCAGGAAATCCAGGGAAGGATGGGCAGGAGATCCCAGGAGATCCAGGGAGATCCAGGGGCTGGAACCAGGGAAGGACCTGGGGGAGATCCCAGGAGATCCCAGGGGATCCAGGGGCTGGAACCAGGGATGGACCTGGTGTAGATCCCAGGAGATCCCAGGAGATCCAGGGGGATCCAGGGAAGGTTGTGCAGGAGATCCCAGGAGATCCCAGGGGATCCAGGGGTTGGAGCCAGGGAAAGACCTGCTGGAACTGCAGGAGATCCCAAACGGATCCAGGGGGATGCAGGGAAGGACCTGGTGGAACTGGAGGAGATCCAAGGGTTGGAGCCGAGGAAAGACCTGCTGGAGCTACAGGATTTGGGATTGTTTTGGGATTGGTGTGACAAAGGACACTGCTGGACCCTGCACTAAACTTTGGGAATGTGGAGAGCAGGAGCTCCAGGATTTGGGATTGTTTTGGGATTGGTGTGACAAGGGACACTGCTGGACCTTGAACTGGACTTTGGGAATGTGGAAATTAGCAGCTCCAGGATTTGGAATAATTTTGGGATTGGTGTGGCAAGGGACACTGCTGGACCCTATAAATGGAGCAGGAGCTCCGGAATTTGGGATCACTTTGGGATTTGTGACAAAAGGCACTGCTGGACCCTGCACGGGACTTTGGGAATGTGGAGAGCAGGAGCTCCAGGATTTGGGATTAGTGTGACAAGGGACACTGCTGGACCCCATAAATGAAGCAGGAGCTCCAGGATTTGGGATCATTTTGGGATTTGTGACAAAGGACACTGCTGGACCTTGAACGGGACTTTGGGAATGTGGAGAGCAGCAGCTCCAGGATTTGGGATTAGTGTGACAAGGGACACTGCTGGACCCCATAAATGAAGCAGGAGCTCCAGGATTTGGGATCATTTTGGGATTTGTGACAAAGGACACTGCTGGACCTTGAACGGGACTTTGGGAATGTGGAGAGCAGCAGCTCCAGGATTTGGGATCACTGCTGGACCCTGCTCCAAACCAGGCTGGGAGGAGAGTCCAGGAAACGAGAATGGCCAGAGGCAGGGAGGACACGGAAGGAATGGAATCAGAGCGGGATCCCGAGCCACGGGGAGGTGAAATGCCTCAAAAACGTTCGACTGAGCGATTCGGGAAGGAATGGCGGAATGGCGGAATCCCGGGAGGGTTTGGGCTGCGAGGACCTTTGGGGTCCTCCTTGGGGACACTTTCCGTGGCCCCAGGTGGCCCCGAGCCCCCTCCAGGCTGGTCCTGGCCACCTGCAGGGATCCAGGAGCAGCCACGGCTTCTCTGGGCACCTCCTGAGAGAGGGGGAGCTTTGGTTTTCCTGACTTTTCCTGGGTTTGTAAATGTGGAAAAACGCCAATCACTTGGTTTTGAGATTTTGAATGTTTAATAGTAATAAAATGGTTATAAAAATAGTAATAGAGTAATAAAAATTTGGACAATTGGGATTAGGACAACACAAGACAATAAAAACAAAGAGTTAGGGACAGTCCAGGTACCTTTTTCTGGGCAAAATAAGCCCAAAAAAGGAGCCACGTTAACAGAGGATTAACCCTTTAAAGCCTGTTCATGCTCACACAGCTCATCCACGATGCACAAATTCCATTGGAACACAGGATTCTGTCTGGGCAGTGTCAGCTTCTTCCTCTGAATCCTGGCCTGAGGCAGGAAGAACTTCATTTCTTCTGATAATGGAGCAATTTTAATATTTGTGAAAATCATAAAATACACATTTTTCACATGGAATAACCTTCTAACACAACACGTACAATATTAATCTTAATATTTGTGAAAATCATAAAACACACATTTTTCACACAGCACAACCTTCTAACACACACGTACAATATTAATTTGAATATTTGCGAAAAGCCAATGGCAAAACACGCCTTTTTTCCGCAGAATCCCTTTGAACGCTTGCGAAAAGCCAACCCCAAATTGTGCAAACAAGCAGGAGGAAAGAGCTGCCTTGGCAGGGGGGGTCAGCTGAGGACAGCCAGGCTGGGAGGAGGCCAAAAAAGCAGCTGGGCACGTTGGTTGGAGGAGAAACTCAGCAAGGATCATTAAACCCGATTCCATCCTGGCCTGGGGAATTCCCTGAGACACAGGTCGGGTCACGCCCTGACACCCCCAAAACTCCCGAGCCGGTGAGAAAACAGGGAAATCGTTAAAGGGAATTACAAAAGGAATGGTGAGGTTCTGTTCTCCCCTGCTCGAGGAGCAGCAGATTCGCTTCTTCCTTCTGGAGTTGTTCCCAAAAACCAGCAGCGGCCGAGGCTCCGTCAGCGGCGATGATGCAAACCCAGGGGAAATCCGGCGGGAATTGCAGGGTGGCTCCTCAGGGTGGGAGATCGTGGGATTTAATTTCTTTTTTTTTTCACTTGGAGATGGAGTAGTTGAGAGGTGTTTTAAAAATTTGATGCTGGTTTTGGCTTTGTGAGAAGGGGGAGGCAATATAGATGTTGTAATTTATGTTATTGTAATTAGAAGGTAATTATTTTAAAATTTATTTTATTTTCTTTATTTATTGTAATGCACTTTTTAATAATAGTAATAATAATATTTTATTATAATATTATATACTATATATTATAAAGTATATATAATATATATAATATATATAATAAATATAATATAGTACAACATTTTACAATATAATACAATACAATATCATATCATAAAATAAAATAATAAATTAGCCTTCTAAGAACATGGAGTCAGATTCCTTCCTCCATCAGGGTCTCAGAAAATCCAAGAATCCAGGGGCATCAAATCAGCCTCATCCCCAAAAAAATGAGCTTTGGGCTTCACCTTCCCCTTGGAGCTGCTCGTTAATAAATATAGAAAAGAGTGAAAATTGGGCAGGATTCTGGTCTGCATCACAGACTCTTAACCAGCCTTTAGCTCAGTCTCCTGCTCTGAGCTGAGCATTAAACGGCTCCAAATGGAACTGGTGGGAAAACTCGACCTCATTAAGTCTGCGTCCCATCCGTCAGGGCTGGAGGCAAACGAAGCACGCGGAGAAAGGGCTCGGAGCAGGGAAAAGAGGCAGGCACAGCACAGGTTGTCATCCCCGTCAGGTATTCCCCATCCTCACCCCACGTGGGATTCCCTGGGAAACAACAGAACTGCAGGTTTAAAAAAATAATAAAATAAAATAAAAGGCCCAGACAAAAAAAATGTTGATTTTTTTTATTCCAGAGGCAGCGAGATTAAACATCTCCTAAATTATACATCCACGGGGCTCATTACAGACACATCAGGGAGCTGCTGGCTGGCTGGAAAATCCTGCCAGGGGGAGCTGCTCCAGCTGGTGTGCAGTAAAAAACCAGCAAGTGGATAAAAACCCAGCGAAGCTGATGTCAAAGCCCCTAGGGAGGACTCTGCTCCTTCTCCTGGCTGGGGCTGAGGGCTGCTCTCCAGCCCTGGCAGCCAGGCTGAGGGGACTGAAATCCAGGAGACTTTGCTGATACAGCAGTGAGAAACCTGGGCAGGGACAGCTCCCTGTGCCTGGGAGCTGGATTTGTGTCTGGATCCTTGGTTTGTGTCTGGATCCTTGATTCCTGTTTGGATCCTTGATTTGTGTCTGGATCCTTGATTTGTGTCTGGATCCTTGGTTTGTGTCTGGATCCTTGATTCCTGTGTGGATCCTTGTTTGTGTCTGGATCCTTGATTTGTGTTTGGATCCTTGATTTGTGTCTGGATCCTTGATTTGTGTCTGGATCCTTGGTTTGTGTCTGAATCCTCAATTTGTGTTTGGATCCTTGATTTTTGTCTGGATCCTTGGTTTGTGTCTGGATCCTCAATTTGTGTTTGGATCCTTGATTCATGTTTGGATCCTTGGTTTGTGTCTGGATCCTTGATTTGTGTTTGGATCCTTGATTTTTGTCTGGATCCTTGGTTTGTGTCTGGATCCTTGATTTGTGTTTGGATCCTTGATTTTTGTCTGGATCCTTGGTTTGTGTCTGGATCCTCAATTTGTGTTTGGATCCTTGATTCATGTTTGGATCCTTTTTTGTGTTTGGATCCTTAATTTGTGTTTGGATCCCTGTTTGTGTTTGGATCCTGTTTATGTTTGGATCCTGTTTGTGTTTGGATCCTTGATTTGTGTTTGGATCCCTGTTTGTGTTTGGATCCTGTTTGTGTTTGGATCCTGTTTGTGTTTAGATCCTGTTTGTGTTTGGATCCTGTTTGTGTTTGGATCCTCAATTTGTGTTTGGATCCTGTTTGTGTTTGGATCCCTGTTTGTGTTTGGATCCTTCTTTGGTGTTTGGATCCTTGATTCATGTTTGGATCCTTTTTTGTGTTTGGATCCCTGTTTGTGTTTGGATCCTTGATTTGTGTTTGGATCCTGTTTGTGTTTGGGTGGTCACTGCCATCAGCTGCCAGGGACAGCTGCTGCTTCTTGCCTGGCTGAGGCAGAAAATGGGAACTGGGGTCACTGGGAGGGATCCCTGGGGTCCCTCTGGGCTCTTTTGGCTCCTTCTGGACCTTGCTGGCCCTGCTGGGCTCCCCTGGGTGACCCTGGGCACCTCTGGAGCCTCCCAGGAGCTCCAGGGAGCTGGAGACGAGCCCTGAGCCCCTTTGGAGTGGCATTCCCCCCCGAGGGATCCATCCCTTTATCACGAGACGTTCTTGGAGTGTTTCCAAAAAGATTCCCTTGTCAGGGAGCAGCTGCCCCCAAAGCTGCCCCAACACCTTCCCCCTCCGCAGGACAGAGGAAAGGAAACACAAAAAAATCTCCTGAGCTCAGACCAAGGCAGGGAGAGCTCACTCAGCAACTCCCACCCCGGGGCAAAACCGGCTCGAGTTGGGAAATTAATTGAGTTAATTGAATTTATTACCAGCGAGACTAGAGGCAGGTAATGAGAAGTAAACCCAAGTGTTAAAAACACTTTTCCCCCACCTCTGCCTCCTTCCCAGCTTAACTTTGCTCCTGACTCAGCTCCTCACACTCTCCCTCCTCCCTGCCCTCGCTGCCTCTTCTCTCGCTCCTCTGGCCACAAATGGTTCTGCACAATCCCTTCTTCCCCTTCTCAAATCCTTTCTCCCAGGGGATGAAATTCCCCAAATCCAGAGGGTAAAAATTCCCCAAACCCGGAGGATAAAAATTCCCCAAACCCAGAGGATGAAATTCCCCAAATTCAGAGGACAAAAATTCCCCAAACCTGGAGGATAAAATTCCCCAAACCCAGAGGATGAAAAATTCCCCAAATTCAGAGGATAAAAATTCCCCAAACCTGGAGGATAAAATTCCCCAAACCCAGAGGATGAAATTCCCCAAATCCAGAGGACAAAAATTCCCCAAATCCAGAGGATAAAATTCCCCAAACCCAGAGGATGAAATTCCCCAAATCCAGAGGATAAAATTCCCCAAACCCAGAGGATGAAATTCCCCAAATCCAGAGGATAAAATTCCCCAAACCCAGAGGATGAAATTCCCCAAATCCAGAGGATAAAATTCCCCAAACCCAGAGGATGAAATTCCCCAAATCCAGAGGATAAAATTCCCCAAACCCAGAGGATGAAATTCCCCAAATCCAGAGGATAAAAATTCCCCAAACCCAGAATTCTGCAGCTCCCCAAACTCAGGAGATAAAATTCCCCAAACCCCGAGGACAAAGATTCCCCAAACCTAGAATTCACCTGCAGCTCCCCAAATTTTTATCCCCGAATATAAAAATTCCCCAAACCCAGAGGATAAAATTCCCCAAACCCAGGAGATAAAATTCCCCAGACCCAGAGGACAAAATTCCCCAAACCCAGAGGATGAAAATTCCCCAAATCCAGAGGATAAAAATTCCCCAAACCCAGAATTCTGCAGCTCCCCAAACCCAGGAGATAAAATTCCCCAGACCCAGAGGACAAAGATTCCCCAAACCCAGAGGACAAAATTCCCCAAATCCAGAAGATAAAATTCACCAAACCCAGAGGATAAAATTCACCAAACCCAGAGGACAAAATTCACCAAACCCAGGGGATTAAATCCCCCAAACCCAGAATTCACCTGCAGCTTCCCAAAATTTTATCCCAGAGGGTAAAAATTCCCCAAACCTAGAATTCTGCAGCTCCCCAAACCCAGAGGATAAAATCCCCCAAACCCAGAATTCACCTGCAGCTCCCCAGATTTTTATCCCAAAGAGTAAAAATCCCCCAAATCCAGAATCCACCTGCAGCTCCCCAAACCTGGAACCTGAGCAGCTCCAGGAATTTCATTTCCAAATTAAATTCTCCTCTCCAGGTGGGGATTTCTTCTGCTTGGTTCAATTTTAGGGGCTGAGGAAGATCCTTCACAGAGCCCAGTTCAGCCTCTCCCTGCCAGGGGGCTGTTGCATTTTATGAAAAGTGTTTTTTTCTGAATCAAATTGTGCTCTCACCAGAAAATGGACCTTGCTGGTTGATGTGTGTTTGGGAAGTGCCACGTAGGTTTATTGTGCTGTATAAATAAAATATAATAATGCTGAGACTCAAGGACTCCCATGGAGTCATTCAGGAGAGAGGCAGAGGGCCAGTGAATGAATTTGGATGAGAATCAGGAAAGGAAAAGAGATTTATTTAGTGTTTAAATACTAAAAAAAGGGAAAAGATAGGAAAAAAAAAAGGCACAGAAAGGGGTAACAGAGCTGATCCTGTGCTTGAGGAATGGGGTAAAAAGGGGAATTTACTGCCTAAAAACTTGTGGATGAGAAATAACCCAAAAATGGGGATTATACACCTGGATTTGGGACAGAATGATCCAGGGGAGGGAATGCCAGAAATAACCCAAAAATGGGGGCTCCACACCTGGATTTGGAAGAGGATGATCAAGGGGAGGGAATTGCAGAAATAACCCAAAAATGGGGGCTCCACACCTGGATTTGGGAGAGGAAGATCCACGGAATGGCAGAAATAACCCAAAAATGGGGGTTCCACACCTGGATTTGGGACGGGATAATCCAGGAGAGAGAATGGCAGGAATAACCCAAGAACTGGGGGCTCCACAGCTGGATTTGGGAGAAGAAAAGCCAGAGAATGGCAGGAATAACCCAAAACTGGGGGCTCCACACCTGGATTTGGGAGACAAAAATCCAGGGAGGGCATGGCAGAAATAACCCAAAAATGGGGATTAGACACCTGAATTTGGGGCGGGATAATCCAGGAGAGAGAATGGCAGGAATAGCCCAAAACTGGGGGCTCCACACCTGGATTTGGGAGACAAAAATCCAGGAGAGAGAACGGCAGGAATAACCCAGAACTGGGGGCTCCACAGCTGGATTTGGGAGAGGAAAATCCAGGGAGGGAATGGCAGAAATAACCCAAAAATGGGGATTAG
Organism: Onychostruthus taczanowskii; assembly: GCF_017590055.1. Taxonomy (NCBI): domain Eukaryota; kingdom Metazoa; phylum Chordata; class Aves; order Passeriformes; family Passeridae; genus Onychostruthus; species Onychostruthus taczanowskii. The sequence continues at coordinate 116,985 of NW_024499607.1, forward strand.
ACACCTGAATTTGGGGCGGGATAATCCAGGAGAGAGAATGGCAGGAATAGCCCAAAACTGGGGGCTCCACACCTGGATTTGGGAGACAAAAATCCAGGAGAGAGAACGGCAGGAATAACCCAGAACTGGGGGCTCCACAGCTGGATTTGGGAGACAAAAATCCAGGAGAGAGAACGGCAGGAATAACCCAGAACTGGGGGCTCCACAGCTGGATTTGGGAGCGGATTTGGGGCAGGCTGACTCCCCTGCCTGCGTGCACCTTTTCCTGGAGCCAATCCAAGGCTGCTGCAACCACCAAAGGATTCATCACTCTCGGGCTGTCTGCAGCCAGCAAACCCAGAGCAATGTTTGACAGAGAGGAATAATTACCTTGCCAGCTTTGCTTTATCCACTTTTCAAAATTCAGGGGTGGGGGGAGATAAAGCCAGGCAAGAAACCCCCCCAGCCTCTCATCCCCCACCCCAGGAGATCCTGAGGGATGAGAGGCACTGGGGCATCTCCCCCTCCCCTCTGCTCTCCTTTATTTTTATTTATTTCTTTTTTTTCTAGGCCTTCCTCACCCATTTCTTCCTCTCCAGGGGCTGCCTGTGAGGTTTGGGGTGGCCCCATCCCAAAATTTCCCCCTAAACCTGGCACCAAGGATCCTGCCCAGCCTGGGGGGCACCACCCCGAGGTGAGCTCTGGGCCAATTTATCTCGCTCATCCTGCACGTCTTTAATTAAATTAGCTCCGGCACAAAGGGTTGCCTGACCCTGATTGGGTTAAACGAGCCCGTTTCCATGGCAACCGGCTCCTCCGAAGGGCTGGCATCTCCTGTCTCTCCTCCAAAACCTTTCCACATTCCTCAGCTCCCAGCCCTGGCTTTTAAAGGCACCAGGTTGGGTTTGGGAGGAGCCCTGCCTGGATTTTGGGGGTTTTTAAAGGCACCAAGTTTGATTTGGGAAGATTTGAGGGGTTTTAAAGGCACCAAGTTGGGTTTGGGAGGAGCCCTGCCTGGATTTTGGGGGTTTTAAAGGCACAAAGTTGGGTTGGGAAGAGCTGTGTCTGGATTTGGGGGTTTAGGAGGAGCTGAGACTGGATTTGGGGGTTTTAAAGGCACCAAGTTGGGTTTGGGAAGAGCTGTGTCTGGATTTGGGGGTTTAGGAGGAGCTGAGACTGGATTTGGGGGTTTTAAAGGCACCAAGTTGGGTTTGGGGGGTTATAAAGGCACCAAATTAGGTTTGGGAGGAGCCCTGCCTGGATTTGGGGGTTTTAGAAGCACCAAGTTGGATTTGGGGGGTTTTAAAGGCCCCAAGTTGGGTTTGAGAGGATTCAGGGGGTTTAAAGGCACCAAGTTGGGTTTGGGAAGAGCTGTGTCTGGATTTGGGGGTTTAGGAGGAGCTGAGACTGGATTTGGGGGTTTTAAAGGCACCAAGTTGGGTTTGGGGATTTTAAAAGCACCAGGTTGGGTTTGGGGGGTTTTATGGGCACCAAATAGGGTTTAGGAAGAGCTGTGTCTGGATTTGGGGGTTTAGGAGGAGCTGAGACTGAATTTGGGGGTTTTAAAGGCCCCAAGTTGGGTTTGGGACGTATTAAAGGCCCCAAGTTGGGTTTGGGGGGGTTTTAAAAGCCCCAAGTTGGGTTTGGGAGGTTTTAAAGGCCCCAAGTTGGGTTTGGGACGTATTAAAGGCCCCAAGTTGGGTTTGGGGGGGTTTTAAAAGCCCCAAGTTGGGTTTGGGAGGTTTTAAAGGCCCCAAGTTGGGTTTGGGAGGAGCTGTGCAATTTCCAGCCAAAACCCTGACCCGAACATTTCCCAAGGAGGGCAGATCTATCAGGCCAACTCGTCCTGCAGGAAACAACGCCTCTGCTGTCTTTTCTGCACCTTTAAATTCCATTTGGGAATGGAGTTCATTCAGGATTCACTGAAGATCTTTCAAATGCCACTTTAGGGTGACACAAACTGCACCCATTTTCCTCCCCTGACAGCTCAGGAGCTTTGGGTGCCTGGTGGCTGCATTTGAAGCATCTCTAAACACTCAATTAAACACTTCCCAGGGCTGTCTCTCTAAAATAACTGCTGCAGATGAGCCATGAGAAATGTCTGATTTAAGAGAGATTTGGGAAGCTTCTGCAGGCCTGGATTGTGGAGCCAGTCCCAGGACAGGGATGAAAACTGGTGGGGTTTAAAATGAGAAATTTAAGGGGAAAATGAAGTGTGAATGCTCCATCCTGGCCTCACACAGAAAATCGTCCCCAGGTTCATCCTGGGGCCAATTTGTAATTAAGTAATTAGGCTTCAGCAGGTCCATCCTGCTTTTCTTCCCTCATGAGCTTTGGAATGTGGAGTTTTGGGGGTTGGGGTTTGAGTTTTGGGGGTTGGGGTTTGAGTTTTGGGTTTTGGGTTTTGGGTTTGAGGAGCTGCTCACAAGAAATCCCGAGAAGAAAGCTGTGACCACCCTGGAAATATGAACCAGACCAAGAAGGGGCTCAGCATTTCTTCTGGAAGTTTCCAAGGCTGGGTGAGCAAAAAATCCTGAGATGGAGGAGGGAAAAAAGGGAAAACATGAAATATATGAGGTTAGAAGGTGGGTAATACTGAGATTAGCAGGGGCCAGGGGTCCGAAGGGACTTTTTTCAAACACCAAGAGGGGCTCCAAGAGAGCAGGAGAGGGACTTTGGCCAAGGGCCTGGAGTGATGGGACAGAGGGGAATGGCTTTGAGCTGAAGGAGGGGAGATTTAGATGAGATATTGAGAAAAAAATTCCTCCCTGTGAGGGTGTGAGGCCCTGGCACAAGTGCCCACAGCAGCTGTGGATGCCCCTGGATCCCTGGCAGTGCCCAAGGCCGGGCTGGATGGGATTTGGAGCAGCCTGGGACAGTGGGAAGTGTTCCTGCCACGGCACTGGATGGGATTTAAGGTCCCCTCCCAGCCAGGCACTCCGTGCTTGCCCCTCTGAGCCAGGTGAGCACACCTGAGCAGCTCAGCCAGGCCTCCCCCGCCAGCCCTGGCGTGGAAATCCCGGCGCAGCCTCCGTGCCAGGCTTTGGCAATTTGATTTTTCCGGGAGTCAGACGGGCCCCTCTCTCTTCCCTGCTCTGGGAATTCCGTGAATCCTGTGGAGCCAGGGCAGGCTGCAGCTGCCTCGTTTCTCCTGGATGGATGGGGCCACGGGAGGAGGTTCAGGGCAGCAGAGGTGCCCAATAAATCCAGCAGCACGTGGGAAAACCCACGGAGGCTGAACGCTGCACGGCTCATCGGCCGTGATGGAGCCGCTGTCCTTCAGCAGCCACCCCGGAGTGCCAAAAAGTGGGATTTGATGAATTTCCGCAAAGCTCCGAGCTCTCCTGGCTGGATTTGAAAAGGCAGGTGTCTGCTTAGCAGGGCAGAAATGGAAAATGTAAAACTCCCCTCCCTCTGAATTGTTATCATTTTAAAATAAAATAAAATAAAATAAAATAAAATAAAATAAAATAAAATAAAATAAAATAAAATAAAAGCAGTAATACAAAACAACACTGGCAGAATCAGAACAGGACCTGACCCCCGGTGGGTCAGGGTGGTGGCAGCAGTTGGATTAAATGGTGGCTGCAGGTTTTTTTGAGTTTTGTTTTGTTTTGTTTTGTTTTTCTTTACAAATGTGGTTTTATTGAAGCAGTGATTCTGTAGAAGGGTGGGGTTTTCCTCTGAAAAAAAACCTGTTTTTTTTTCTGAAGGTCCAGGGCTGCTGGAGATGGGCCTGGTCTTCTCTGGGAGTGCAGGGGAGAAGAAAGCTGCTCCTCGGGGAATGCAGTGGCCAAAGGCTGCTGGGGTGTCCCAAATCTCAGATTGTATCCAGGTAGGAATGCTTGGCTCCTCCCAATGGGATGATGGAATTTTATCAGCCATGCAGGGACACTCAATGGCCCATGGACAGAAGATAATTAATAATTAATGGCCCATGAACAGAAGATATCTCCGGGAGGGAGGATTGTGGAAAACTGAGGGTTTGGGGTTTTAGAATCTAGAATATAGGTATAAAGCAAGATGGAGGTTTTGGGGCAGAGGCTGGTCCTTGTCCTTCTCCTTCTCCTTGTCCTTCTCCTTCTCCTTCTCCTTCTCCTTCTCCTTCTCCTTCTCCTTCTCCTTCCCTTTCTTGAATTGCATTAGAAACTTTTATCACCTGTGTTTCTGCTTGCACCTCTCTCTTCATCCTAGAATGAAGACGTTGTGATGAGGTCTCCTGAATTTTGAGGTCTCCTGGATGCTGTGATGAGGTCTCCTGGACATTGTGGTCTCCTGGATGTTGAGGTCTCCTGGATGTTCAGGTCTCCTGAATGTTGTGTTCTCATGGAGTTGTGATGAGGTCCCCTGGATGTTGTGATCTCCTGGATGTTGAGGTCTCCTGGATGTTCAGGTCTCCTGAATGTTGTGTTCTCATGGAGTTGTGATGAGGTCCCCTGGATGTTGTGATCTCCTGGATGTTGAGGTCTCCTGGATGAAGTAACGAGGTTTCCTGGAGATTGTGGTCTCCTGGATGTTGTGTTCTCCTGGATGTTGTAATGAGGTCTCCGGGATGTTGAGGTCTCCTGGATGCTGTGACGAGGTCTCTTGGACATTGTGATGAGGTCTCCTGGAGTTGTGATGAGTTCTCCTGGGTGTTGAGGTCTCTTGGACATTGTGATGAGGTCTCCTGGAGTTGCAGTGAGTTCTCCTGGATGTTGAGGTCTCCTGGAGTTGTGATGAGGTCTCCTGGATGCTGTGCTCTCCTGGATGCTGCTTTCTCCTGGATGTTGTAACGAGGTCTCCTGGGTGTTTTGACGAGTTCTCCTGGACGTTGTCACGAGGTTGATCTGTCACGGGGGCTCCAGGAGCTCCTCCCTTCATCTCCGTGCCATGGCTGGGATGATGGAATTTTATCAGCCATCAAGGACACTCAATGGCCATGAACAGAAGATAATTCCTGGGTTCCAGGAGCACCAGGAACCCAGAGCATCCCCTGGAACATCTCTGCCGTGGCCAGAGGCTCCTAATTATCTGCAGTAATAATTGTCACCAGCCCTGTGCACTGAGTGCCACCTCCACCCCTTCCCTGGACACCTCCAGGTGCTTTGGGGAGCTTGGGGACCCCAAACCCCCCTGGGCAGCCCCTTCCAAGGCCGGACCACCCTTCCCAGGTGGAAATTCCTCCTGATGTCCAAGCCGAGGCCGTTCCTCGTCCTGGGGAGCTTTGGAGTACAAAACCCAGGCTGGAGTCTGCCAGAGCCAAGGTCTGCTGAGGACCCAGAGCTGGAGCCAGGCGAAGAATTTGGATCCATCTGCTGCTGAAGTCATCTCCTCCCGCCACGGCCGAGGCAGGGGGCTGGGACAGCCTTTGAGTGGCTGCTGCTGCTGCCGCAGTGATAAATTAGATCACTTTGAGAGCACTTTAGAGCTGGACGGAAAATTCAGTCGCTCCGCTGCCAATTTCATCCCGTAAAGTGGAATTAATGCCTTGCTTCAGCTGCACTCTCTCTGCAGCCATGAGCAATCTCCGAGGGATTTGGCTCTCTGGGAACTGCGTGTGGCTGAACCAGCAGGAAGAAAACCGGGGAGGAACCACAGCAGCAGGAGCCCCTTTTGGCCTTCGAGCCTCGCACAAGTTGGATTTGGGCTGAAAAATCAGAATTAAGGGCGCCTGGAAGGCAGGGATTTGGATGCTCTCCGTGCTCTCCTAGGAGAGGAACTGTCTGGGAAGGTTTGGGAATTTGAAGGGGAGACCGAGCACTGAAATCACAGAATTTTCTGAGCTGGAGGGTGTCACTCTAGGACATGAAATAGAATCCAGTGGACACTGGATTCTCCAAGGTAAAAAAGAGGGAAGCCTCATTCTGATTCCAACATTTATAGATTTCCAAAGGGTGACACTGCCACCTCTCCAATGACGCTGGACAAACCAAATTTCTACTCCTCCAGAAAAGAATGCAAAACAATTAATTATTTACGTAAAGTCCGTGAGAAAGTTCCTTACAAGAATGCAAACATCAGAAGGCTTAGAAGAACTCAGAGGAACTCGGGGCGACAGGAGGGACCCACGAGGATCATCTGTCTGTCTGTCTGTCCCTCTGTCTTGGAGATGTGCTGTTCCCTGCGAGATGAGAGAACAGAAATTCCCAGCTGAAGCACGAAATGTTTGGGAAATTGCGTTAGGAAGTGGCTCTAACAGCCTGCTTTAATCAACCCTTCTTTTTTTTTTTTTAAATTTCCCATTTCCCAGAGCTGGCCTGGCCCTGGTGCAGATGGCCAAGGCTGGGGAGTCTGGAGTGGCAGAGCTGAGGAGGGAATAGAGGGGGGAGAGTAGGAAAAGCTCTTTTTTTTTTGTTGGCAAATATTCCTGCCTGGTGCTTGGTGAAGGTCCCAGGATGATTCCTGCTGGAATTGCAGGCTCAGGGGTTGTTACCTGGGCAGGGACAAGGTCCTGCTGTGGCCCCTCTTCCTGGTGCTAGCATGTCCAAGACAGAAACATGGAATTTTAATTTTTTTAGGTTGAAAAATGTTGGAACTGTGATTTCTGAGAATTTCAGATTTTTCTGTGCTGACCCCCAAGAGGACACTGCATTTGACCTGAGAAATCTTCCAAAATTGAGTGATAGCACTGGGATTACGGGTGGGGAGTTTGATTAGAGGGGTGGAAAACTTAGACTTTGGGGTTTTAGAATCTAGTAATATATGTAAAGCAAGATGGAGGTTTTGGGGTGGAGACTTCTTCTTCTTCTTCTTCTTCTTCTTCTTCTTCTTCTTCTTCTTCTTCTTCTTCTTCTTCTTCTTCTTCTTCTTCTTCTTCTTCTTCTTCTTCCTCCTCCTCCTCCTCCTCTTCTTCTTCTTCTTCTTCTTCTTCTTCTTCTTCTTCTTCTTCTTCTCCTTCTCCTTCTTCTCCTCTTTATCCTTCTTCTCCTTCTCCTCCTCCATGGGTTTAGGAGGTATTATGTAATTAGATTAAAAAGTCTGGCAGTACAGGCCACAGGTAGTTAGTAATTGGGTCAAAAGTAAAAATAATTTAGGTGTCATTTCTTAATTAAACAGTTTATCCTTAAAAGGCCTTGTAGAGAGAGAGAGAAATACTGCTCCATTTTTAGTTTGTTAGAGTGATGCAGAAGTCACAGTTTGTAAGTCTGTAATGTAAATAAGAGCAACAAAACATCAAAACATCTGAGTCCAAATGAGAAATACCATCTCACACATTTAATCCTCGATAAAAAAGAAGCAAAAAAGCAAAAACTCCACATAAAAAGACCCTCTGAGATCATCCTGGGATGAAACAGAGCTGCAGGGAGTTTTGTGCCTTTGTTTCCTGCTTTGCACATGGATTGTGCTGCTGTTTTCCTGGAAAAACTCAGGGTTTTTTACAGCTTTCCCGGGAGCTCTGGCAGCCTTGTCTCTAAAATTCACTGGGAGGATCTGTCTCACCGTCCTCTCCACCCTGGAGCTGGGATTTCTCCCCTCAGCATCCAGGGAAATATCCCTGACCTCCCAGTGGATGGCAGGGAATGGCTCAGACCTTCTCCCCCAGCTTTGATCCACCCTACACACCACAGGCTCAGGGGTCCCAAATGATTTTTCCACTCCCCAATGAGCAGGACAAGACAACTCTGGTGGTTTCGGCCCATTCCAGTGAAGGGAAATGGCTTTGGGCATCCAAAAGGAGCAGGATCCTGGTCCTTTTGGGGTTGGTCCATTTGGGTTGGTCCCCCAAAGGAGCAGGATCCTGGCCATTTTGGGGTTGATCCATTTGGGTTGGCCTCCCAAAGGAGAAGGATCCTGGTCCATTTGGGTTGGTCATTTTGGGGTTGGTCCATTTGGGTTGGTCCCCCAAAGGAGCAGGATCCTGGCCATTTTGGGATTGATCCATTTGGGTTGGATTCCCAAAAGGAGCAGCATCCTGCTAATTTTGGCTTGGTCCATTTGGCTTGGGCTCCCAAAGGAGCAGGATCCTGGCCATTTTTGAGTTGGTCATTTTGGGTTGGGCTGATCCTCATCATTTTGGCTTGGTCCATTTGGGTTGGTCCCCCAAAGGAGCATGATCCTGGTCCATTTGGGGTTGGTCCATTTGGGATTGGTCCATTTGGGTTGGATTCCCAAAAGGAGCAGGATCCTGCTCATTTTGGGGTTGGTCCATTTGGGTTGGGCTCCCAAAAGGAGTAAGACCCAGCTCATTTTGGGGTTGGTCATTTTGGGGTTGGGCTCCCAAAGCAGCAGCATCCTGGTCCATTTGGGGTTGCTCCATTTGGGTTGGTCATTTTGGGGTTGGGCTCCCAAAGCAGCAGGATCCTGGTCCATTTGGGGTTGCTCCATTTGGGTTGGTCATTTTGGGGTTGGGATCCCAAAGCAGCAGCATCCTGGCATCCAAGGAGGCTTTTCCAGGCAGCAGCAGGTCTCCTCTGCCCCGGGCCAGGTGTGCAGTGACCTGGAAGCTGCTCCCTGCAGGTGTGAATCCTCTCCCAGCCTTGTGCTGAAAACTCCTGCCTCGTTCACAGCCTCAATGTGCTCATCAGCTCGTTTGGGTGAGCTCTCAAAGGCTCCTCACATCTGATATTTGAAGGATCCTGCGTGTGAGGCACCTGCTCAGCTGCAGGCAGTGTGAGAAGCACCAATCCATTTGATAATTAAATGTTTGCTGCCACCTAATTGTCCCTTTCTCCAGGAGCCTGTCTCCTGGCGCTCTCCCCGGAGTGCTGAGCTTCAAAGGGAGCTGGGGAAGAATTTCTTTTCTTAAAGCACAGGAGAGATTGAAGATGGAGCCATCTCGAAAACTGTCAGGAACCAGATAAGAAAACCGAGAGAACAGCAAACCCAGCGGGCTAATTATAAACAGGCAAATATAGCAGAAAAGCAGATTGCAGCAGGCTGATAAAGTGACAACAGCAGTGACACTGCCAGAGCTGGCGCTTACCTAGGAGCCCCCGGGCACTGCTAAGCCTGGGCTCAGCTCTAAGCTCAGCTTTGCTCTGCAGATCTGCAAATCTGCCCCCTCGGAGCTGGCAGGACGGGCCAGATCTGCATCCAGGGATCAGCTGCGCTCCTCAGCTCGGCTCCAGCCTGAACCAGAGGAGCCCTGGCCCGGGGAATGTTTCCAACCACCTGAGTGCCTCCAGCTGGCTTTTCCCTGGATTTGTGGGTGTTTCCCTGCTGTGAGCAGTCCCTCAGAGCTGGGGGGTCACAAATGTCTTTTCCACTGCCCAATGAGCAGGACAAGACACCTCTGGTGGTTCCAACCCTCTCCAGTGAAGGGAAATGGGTTTGGGCAACCAAAAGGAGCAGGATCCTGGTAATTTTGGGGTTAATCCATTTGGGGTGGGCCCATCCTCGTCATTTTGGGTTGGGCTCCCAAAGGAGCAGGATCCTGGTAATTTTGGGGTTAATCCATTTGGGGTGGGCCCATCCTCATCATTTTGAGTTGATTCATTTGGGTTGGGCTCCCAAAGGAGCAGGATCCTGGTCCATTTTGGGTTGATCATGTTGAGTTAGGCTCTCAAAGGAGAAGGATCCTGGTTATTTTGGGGTTGTTCCATTTTGGGTTGGTCATTTTGGGTTGGGCTCATCCTGGCCATTTTGGGGTTGGTTCATTTGGGTTGGGCTCTCAAAGGAGCAGGGTCCTGGTCCATTTTGGGTTCATCCATTTGGGTTGGGCTCATCCTGGTCCATTTTGGGGTTGGTTCATTTGGATTGGGCTCATCCTGTTCATTTTGGGTTCATCCCTTTGTGTTGGGCTCATCCTGCTCATTTTGGGTTGGTATTTTGGGTTGGTCATTTTGGGTTGGGCTCATCCTGGCCATTTTGGGGTTGGTTCATTTGGGTTGGGTTCTCAAAGGAGCAGGATCCTGCTCCATTTTGGGTTCATCCATTTGGGTTGGGCTCATCCTGGTCATTTTGTGTTGCTCATTTGGGGTTCATCCATTTGGGTTGGGCTCATCCTGGTCCATTTGGGTTGCTCTATTTGGGTCCCCCAAAGGAGCAGGATCCTGCTCATTTTGGGGTTGTTCCATCTGGGTTGGGCTCCCAAAAGGAACAGGATTCTGGCCATTTTGGCATTGCTCCATTTGGTTTGGGCTCATCCTGCTCATTTTGGGTTGGTCATTCTGGGTTGGTCCATTTGTGTTGGACTCATCCTGGTCCATTTTGGGTTGGTCCATTTGGGTTAGGCTCACCCTGGTCCATTTGGATTGGTCATTTTGGGTTCATCCATTTGGGTTGGGCTCATCCTGATCCATCGTTGGTCTCATCCTGGTCCATTTTGGGTTGGTCATTCTGGGTTGGTCCATTTGTGTTGGACTCATCCTGGTCCATTTTGGGTTGGTCCATTTGGGTTACTCATTCTGCTCATTTTGGGTTGGTCATTTTGGGTTCATCCACTTGGGTTGGGCTCATCCTGGTCCATTTTGGGTTCATCCATTTGGGTTGGGCTCATCCTGGTCATTTTGGGTTGCTCATTTTGGGTTCATCCATTTGGGTTGGGCTCATCCTGCTCATTTTGGGTTGCTCATTTTGGGTTCATCCATTTGGGTTGGGCTCATCCTACTCATTTTGGGTTGGTCATTTTGGGTTTGTCCATTTGGGTTGGGCTCATCCTGCTCATTTTGGGTTGCTCATTTTGGCCTGGTCCCCCACAGGAGCAGGATCCTGCTCAGTGGCACGGACGGAGCTCCTGCTGCTTCTCAGGGCCGCGTTCCCAGGAGAATCCCAGGAGGAATTCCAGGGACAAACCAGCTCTCTGCTGGGTCCACGCCTCTCCCTGCTCGTGCTGAGCAGCTCCTGCCTTGCTGGGCTAAAAATACAAACCCAGGAGCTGGAGATGGCTCTGGAAGCACGAGCCAGGGGGTGGGTGTGTGCAGGCAGCTCTATTTTCAGCTTCTCCCACCCTGGAAGGTTCTGTAGTACTTTCAGTTGAACTTTCAGGGTTTTTCTATTTTCTCTTTTCAGTTTTTCAAGCTGCCTCGGGGAAATGTGCAATAAGAGGGGTGGCACTGGGTGATCTTTAAGGTCCCTTCCAACCCAAACTGTTCTGGGATTGATTCTGTGAATTTCAGCATCCAAACTTGGTGTAGGTTAATTATTAGTGTATTTAATTTTTTTTGTTGTAAGATAGGATTAGGAAAAAGGTCAAGTAGGTTTAACATTTTAAAAGGGTATAAAGAAAATGTTATTAATAGTGATTAAAAAAAAAAAAAAGTAGTAGGAATCAATTTTTTTTAGAATTTTTTTATGTTTTTTATTGATAATGTAAAGAAATAAATGGTTAATTTTTAATTGGTTTATTACTTTTAAATAGTTTTTTTTAGTTCACAGTCTGGATTGAGGGGCACTTGCCTGTATGGGATCCACTCCCACTCCTCACCAGTGGCTCTAACAGCACCAAAATCCGATGATTTCCCTGGAGACAACTTTGCAGTTGTTTAATTTGGGAGGATGACTCTCCCACCACTGGTGATGAAGGCTCAGCTGATCTCCTGCACCTCGGGAGGCTCTGGAATCGTCCCAATCCTGACAGGGAATCCTGCAGAAATGCAGGGGGATCACCACATCTGATATGTTTAAATATCAGATATTTACCAGATATCACCACATCTGATTTTTAAACACCCCACATCTGATTTTTAAACACCCCACATTATTTTTAAACACCCCTGGGTTCACTCAGCAGTGGAGTTTGAGCTCTGCTGGCTCAGATCCTGCAGAGCAGGGTGTCCCCAGCACGAACCCCTTGGGGAGGGTCCCTGGAAATGGTTTGGGAGGTGGATTCACGGCATAAAAACGGGCTAAAAAATATCCAAATGAGGCAGCCCCTGTGCCAAGGAATAGCTGACAATCCCGAATTTACTGCTGCAGGTGCAAGCACAAGGCTGCAAAAACCACTTCAGGTCAAGGATTGGGGTCTGGGACTCAAAACTTGAGCATCATCTGCATCACATCCTTCAAAAATCCCGATTTTGGGAGGAGTTGGTGAGAACAGATCCAAATATTTTGGTTGCAGCAAGGCCTTGGGAGGAAGAGAAAACGATTCTGAGTGAAGATTTCCGCAGGAAACAGCAAAAACATCCCCAAATGGAGACCTCGTGCTTTCCTTTCCTTCCTGAGGAGCGATTTGCTGCCCTCTCCTGCTCGAAGGCGGCCGGGAAAGGGCTGGGATTGGGGGAGAAAAGGAAAAAAGGGGGAGAAAATGGGAAAAAGGAGAGAAAAAGGGAAAAGGGGGATACAATGGAAAAGGGAGAGAAAAGGGAAAAGTGGGGGAAATGGAAAAGGGAGAGAAAAGGAAAAAGGGGGAGAAAATGGGGAAAGGGGGAGAAAATGGGAAAAAGGGGAGAAAAAGGGAAAAGGGGAGAAAATGGAAAAGGGGGAGAAAATGGGAAAAAGGGGAGAAAAAGGGGAAAAGGAGAGAAAACGGAAAAGGGGAGAAAATGGAAAAGGAGGAGAAAAGGGAAAAGGGGGATACAATGGAAAAGGGAGAGAAAAGGAAGGAAGAAAAAGAGGGAGAAAAGGAAAAAGTGGGACAAAATGGAAAAAGGGAAGAAAAGGAAAAGGGGGGAGAAAAAGGGGGAGAAAATGGGAAAAAGGGGAGAAAAAGGGAAAAGGGGGGAAAATGGGAAAGGGGGAGAAAAAGGGAAAAAGGGGAGAAAAAGGGGAAAAGGAGAGAAAACGGAAAAGGGGAGAAAATGGAAAAGGGGGAGAAAAGGAAAAAGGAAAAAGGGGGAGAAAATGGAAAAGGGAGAGAAAAGGAAGGAAGAAAAAGAGGGAGAAAAGGAAAAAGTGGGACAAAATGGAAAAAGGGAAGAAAAGGAAAAGGGGGGAGAAAAAGGGGGAGAAAATGGGAAAAGGGAGAAAAGGAAAAGGAAAAGGGGGAAGAAAAAGGGAGAAAGGGGGAGAAAATGGAAAAAGGGAGAGAAAAGGAAAATGGAAAAGGGGGAGAAAAGGAAAATAGGGGAGAAAAAGGGTAAAAGGGGGAGAAAATGGAAAAAGGGGAGAAAAGGAAAATGGGAAAAGGGAGAGAAAAGAAAAATGGAAAAGGGGGAGAAAAGGAAAATAGGGGAGAAAAAGGGTAAAAGGGGGAGAAAATGGAAAAAGGGGAGAAAAGGAAAAGGAAAAGCTGAGAAAGGAAACCTGAAAAGCCAGGCTGGAGCATCTCATTGATTGCAGAGAAGGCAGATAAGGGGCTTTATCTGGGATGTCTCGGTCTGGAAAAGAGAAATTGAAGGATGTTTTTTGTCTGGACATCCCACCCCGGGCTGCCAGGATCCTCCAGCAGCCTGGGCTCTTATCAGCCCTGCTTTGGTATTGCTGACAGTCTCCTGCAGGACAAAAAAGGAGGAAAAAATCAATGGTTTATCAGCTCCAGGCTGCCACATCAAACATCTTTTCAAGGGACTTCCCCTCCCTTTGGCAGCTCCAGGGGTGAGGGAGGGACAGGAGATCCTGAGATGGAATTTGTCCATAAATTGGGTGTGAATTCTGGCACCTTCCCACCCTGCAGCTCCTCAAATATCAGCAAAAAACCCAAATATGGAGCAAAATATCCAGATTTGGAGCTGTGAACTGCCTGGTTCCTGTGGGAGCACACCTGGGCCAGGTGAGGAGTTCCTGAGCTGGAATTTGTCCATTAATTTGGAATTATTTCTGGCATCTTCCACCCTGAAACTCCTCAAATACCCCCCCAAAAAAAACCCCAAATATCCAAATTTGGAGCTGTGAGCTGCCTGGTTCCTGTGGGAGCACACCTGGGCCAGGTGAGGAGCTCCTGAGCTGGAATTTGTCCATTAATTTGCAATTATTTCTGGCATCTTCCACCCTGAAACTCCTCAAATCCCCCCCCCAAAAAAAACCCCAAATATCCAAATTTGGGGCAGTGAACTGCCTGGTTCCTGTGGGAGCACACACCTGGGCCAGGTGAGCCCAAGGACAGGGGTTCCTGAGCTGGAATTTGTCCGTAAATTTGGAATTATTTCTGCCATCTTCCACCCTGAAGCTCCCCAAATACCCCCCCCCCAAAAAAAAAACCCCAAATATCCAAATTTGGGGCAGTGAACTGCCTGGTTCCTGTGGGAGCACACCTGGGCCAGGTGAGCCCAAGACTGCGGGTTCCTCAGGTGGAATATGTTCAGAGATTTGGAATTTCTGGCGTCTTAAACCCTGAAGCTCCCCAAATACCCCCCCAAAAAAACCCAAATATCCAAATTTGGGGCAGTGAACTGCCTGGTTCCTGTGGGAGCACACCTGGGCCAGGTGAGCCCAAGGACAGGGGTTCCTCAGGTGGAATATGTTCAGAGATTTGGAATTTCTGGCGTCTTAAACCCTGCAGCTCCCCAAATACCTCCTTTTGACCCCAAATTTGGATAATTTGGAGCTGTGAACTGCGAGCTGTGAGATTCCCAGCCCGAGCTGCTCTGGGTTTTCCCTCCGTGCCTCTTTGTTTCTGTTTTTGTCTGAGCTTTCCTATGAGAATGTTTGAGCTTGTTTATCTGTTTCAGCTGAAAAACTCCACAAGCCCCAGCAAAATGCTAATAAGAAGCATTAGCTGCAGTTAATTGTGATCCTCATAATTATCTCCTGCTACAGCACCTACCCTGAGAACAGCAGGATGGATGCCAGAGATAATCAGACAGAAGATCTGGGGGGAAAAACATTGAATTTTCTTATCCAAATTAAGATTTTTTTTTTTTTTCCTTTTGAATTGATTACCTCGCTAAATATTTGCTGTTGAGAGCGAAGCAGGCTGGTTCTGGTGAGGGCTGCAGAGGGAAAATGATGGGTTCTCAATTATTTACAGCCTTGCTTGGCTGCCTGAGTGTGCACCAGGAATGCAAAGGGAATTTTTGCTGTCGCCGGGAATTTCCACGGAGATTTTTCACCGGGAATAAAACACGGCCAGCGACGAGGGGGGGAAATTCTGCTCAGCCCAGGCTCCAAAATCTGCTCTGTGATAAATGGAGCTGTCAGCCAGGCTTGGTGATCACATCCACAGCACCCCAAACTCCCTGAGTTTGCAGAGCAGGAGTAAATGTTGGCTTGGCACGAAGCTTTGGGGTCAGCAGGTGAGAAATGCAGAAATCTCATTATTGAATGCATCAGGTTTTGCCCCAGCCTGGTTTCTATTCTCTTACATAGAATATATTCCCTTATATATGATATATATAATATATATAGTATATATATATTATATATATCATATATAGGATATAGTATATATACTATATGCATATATTCCTATTATATTCCCAGTATCTCCCAGTGGATCCCAGCTTCTCCCAGTAGATTCCAGCAGATCCCGAGACCCCCTCTCAGATCCCAGCAGATCCCAGCAGATCCCAAGAGCTCCTCTCATATCCATGTGGATCCCAGTGGATCCCAGTGGGCCCCAGTAGCTCCTCTCATATCCCAGTACCTCCCAGCGGGTCCCCGTGGCTCCTCTCAGATCCCAGCAGATCCCAGCGCCCCAAGTGGATCCCAGTAGATCCCAGTATCCCCCAGATGATCCCAGTATCCGCCAGCAGATCCCCGTGTCCCCCAGTAGATCCCAGTTTGTCCCGGTGGAACCCAGTCGATCCCAGTATCTCCCAGAGGATCTCAATTTCTCCCAGCGGATCCCAGTATGTCCCAGCATCCCCCAGAGGATCTCAGTTTCTCCCAGCAGATCCCAGTAGATCCCAGCATCCCCCAGTGGATCCCAGTATGTCCCAGCATGCCCCAGTGGATCCCAGTATCCCCCAGTAGTTCTCAGTAGATCTCAGTAGCTCCCAGTGGATTCTGGTATCCCCCAGGGGATCCCAGTAGATCCCGGTATCCCCAGTTGATCCCCGTATTCCCCAGTGGATCCCCTTGTTCCCCAGTGGATCCCAGTATTCCCAAGTAGATCCCAGTATCCCCTCAGTAGATCTCAGTAGCTCTCAGTGGATTCTGGTATCCCCAGTAGATCCCAGTAGATCCCAGTATCCCCCAGTAGATCCCGGTATCCCCCAGTGGATCCCAGTATATCCCAGCTCCCTGCAGAGGATCCCCACATCTCCCAGTGGGTCAAAGTGTATCCCAGTATCCCCCAGTGTCCCCCAGTATCCCCCAATGGATTCCAGTAGATCCCAGTGTCCCCCAGCGGATCCCAGCGGGTCCCCGGGGCTCCTGGCTGGGGCAGGGGCCGCGTTCCCCGCTCCCCCGGCCCGGTCCCTCTCCCCCGGTCCAGCCCCTCTCCCCCGGCCCGGCCCTGCTCCCCGGGCCTTTGTCCGGGCCGGCCCCGGCCCCGTCCCCATGGAAACCCGGCGGGGCCCGGCGGAAAGGGCCGGGCGGCGGCACAAAGGAGCGGAGCGGGGCGGGACGGGCACGGCCGGGCCTGGGGCCGCGTCCTGCTCCGGGAACAGCAGCGGGAACAACAGCGGGAACTGCTCCGGGAACTGCTCCGGGAACTGCACCGGGAACAACAGTGGGGACCGCTCCGGGAACAACAGCGGGAAACACCGGGAACTGCTCCGGGAACTGCACCGGGAAAACCGGGAACTGCTTCTGGTATCCCCCAGGGGATCCCAGTAGATCCCGGTATCCCCAGTTGATCCCCGTATTCCCCAGTGGATCCCCTTGTTCCCCAGTGGATCCCAGTATTCCCAAGTAGATCCCAGTATCCCCTCAGTAGATCTCAGTAGCTCTCAGTGGATTCTGGTATCCCCAGTAGATCCCAGTAGATCCCAGTATCCCCCAGTAGATCCCGGTATCCCCCAGTGGATCCCAGTATATCCCAGCTCCCTGCAGAGGATCCCCACATCTCCCAGTGGGTCAAAGTGTATCCCAGTATCCCCCAGTGGATCCCAGTATCCCCCAATGGATTCCAGTAGATCCCAGTGTCCCCCAGCGGATCCCAGCGGGTCCCCGGGGCTCCTGGCTGGGGCAGGGGCCGCGTTCCCCGCTCCCCCGGCCCGGTCCCTCTCCCCCGGTCCAGCCCCTCTCCCCCGGCCCGGCCCTGCTCCCCGGGCCTTTGTCCGGGCCGGCCCCGGCCCCGTCCCCATGGAAACCCGGCGGGGCCCGGCGGAAAGGGCCGGGCGGCGGCACAAAGGAGCGGAGCGGGGCGGGACGGGCACGGCCGGGCCTGGGGCCGCGTCCTGCTCCGGGAACAGCAGCGGGAACAACAGCGGGAACTACACCAGGAACTGCTCCGGGAACTGCACCGGGAACAACAGTGGGGACCGCTCCGGGAACAACAGCGGGAAACACCGGGAACTGCTCCGGGAACTGCACCGGGAAAACCGGGAACTGCACCGGGAACTGCTCCGGGAACTGCACCGGGAACTGCTCCGGGGAACAACCCCGGGAAAACCGGGAACTGCTCCGGGAACTGCTCCGGGAACACCGGGAACTTCTCCGAGGAACAACCTCGGGAAAACCGGGAACAGCGGGGAACAACTCCGGGGAACCCCAGGAAACAACCCCCGCAAAACACCGGGAACAGCGGGGAACAACAGCGGGGAACAACCCCGGGAAGCACTGGGGACACCGAGAAGCCCCGGGAACACCGTGAACCAAGCCCGGAAACACCGTGAACACCGTGAGGCAGCCCCGGGAACACCGGGAACCAGCCTCGGGAGCCCCGGGAACACCGGGAAATACCGAGGAACACCGTGAACACCGCGAAGCAGCCCCGGGAACACCGGGAACACCGTGAAGCAACCCCGGGAACACCGGGAAATACCGAGGAACACCGTGAACACCGCGAAGCAGCCCCGGGAACCCCGGGAACACCGTGAAGCAGCCCCGGGAACACCGGGAACCCCGGGAACACCGTGAAGCAGCCCCGGGAACACCGGGAACCCCGTGAACACCGCGAAGCAGCCCCGGAGCAGCCAGGGCGGCCCGGCCCAGCCCTGAGGGTGAGGCGCGGCCTGCGCGGGACGGGCCGTGAGGGGAGCGGGAAAAGCGCCCGCGTGAGGGGAGTTTTGTGAGGAAAACGTTCCAAAAGTGAAATGCTGAGGGTGGGAGGTGGCGGCCGTGGGAAGGGAAGGTTTTCCAGCGACTAAAGAGGCTCCGAGAGCGCTGGAGAGGGAGTTTGGAGAGGGTGTGGGACAAAGGGGACGGGTTTAAACTGGGGGAGGGGAGGTTTTTGGGATTTTGGGAAGAAATTCGTCCCTGTGAGGGCGGAGAGGGCTTGGCACGGGTTATTCCAGGAGTGCCTCATCTCTGGAAGTGTCCAGGGCCAGGCTGGACAGGGCTTGGAGCAACCTGGGATCATGGAAGGTGGCCCTGGCCATGGGGGATCCCTGCCCACCACAGGATCACCCTGGATCCCTTCCCACTCAGAGGATGATCCTGGATCCCTTCCCACCCAAAGGATGATCCTGGATCCCTTCCCACCCAGAGGATCATCTTGGATCCCTTCCCACACAGAGGATCACCCTGGATCTTTTCCCACCCAGAGGATGATCCTGGATCCCTTCCCGCCAAAGGATCACCCTGGATCCCTTCTCACATAAAGGATTGTCCTGGATCCCTTCCCACCAAAGGATGATCCTGGATCCCTTCCCACCCTGAGGATCATGTTGGATCCCTTCCCAAACAGAGGATCACCCTGGATCCCTTCCCACCCGGAGGATGATCCTGGATCCCTTCCAACCCAGAGGATGATCCTGGATCCCTTCCCACCCACAGGATCACCCTGGATCCCTCCCCACCAAAGGATGATCCTGGATCCCTTCCCACCCAAAGAATCATCCCGGATCCCTTCCCACAGAGAGTGTGGGAAGATCCCTTCCCACCCGGAGGATGATCCTGGATCCCTTCCCACCCAGAGGATCATCTTGGATCCCCTCCAACCCAGAGGATCACCCTGGATCCCTTCCCACACAAAGGATTGTCCTGGATCCCTTCCCACCAAAGGATGATCCTGGATCCCTTCCCACCCTGAGGGTGATCCTGGATCCCTTCCCACCCAGAGGGTGATCCTGACAGAAATCTGGCGTTCTCATCAGCTCAGGCTCCTGGTCCTTTGCTGAGTTTGGTGCAGTCAGGGCTCCTGGATCCCTTCCAACCCAGAGGATGATCCTGGATCCCTTCCCACCCACAGGATCACCCTGGATCCCTCCCCACCAAAGGATGATCCTGGATCCCTTCCCACCCAAAGGATCACCCTGGATCCCTGCCCACCCACAGGATCACCCTGGATCCCTTCCCACCCACAGGATCACCCTGGATCCCTTCCCACCCTGAGGGTGATCCTGGATCCCTTCCCACCCAGAGGGTGATCCTGACAGAAATCTGGCGTTCTCATCAGCTCAGGCTCCTGGTCCTTTGCTGAGTTTGGTGCAGTCAGGGCCGAGGGGAGCTCCAGGCAGGAGGAATCCCTCCAGACCCCTGGCTGCAGGGACGTGGCTGCCCAGAGAGCCACGGCCATTCTTCTGAGAGTTTCTGCCGTTTCATCCATCACCTCCAGATGTTCTGCCTGCTGCTGGCTTCAGAGCAGGCTCTCTTGAGGTGCAGCCCCTCAAAATCCTATTGAAAGCTGGTGTCTTCATCCCCCAGGAGGAGCACATGCTCTCCCAGGGCTGTGGGAGATTTTTCTCATCCTTTAGAGCTTTTTTTCCTGTGACGTTTCTAAACACAGCCTTTGCTCACCTTGCAGATAGGTGTTTTCTAGATTTTTGAGTTTTCTCCAGGTCCCAGTGTGATCACAGTTGGTTCACAGAGGGATTTATTTCAAGGATTATCAATTCACTGGGTTATCTTTTGCAGCAGGAAGGGTTTTTCTGATAAAAGTTCAACCCCTGCCTTCTTTCTCACCACTCCAAAGTGGATTTTGCTTGTTGAGACCACCGTAAAGCTTTCCACGAGCAAAAGGATAACCAAACTGGGTTTGCATTAGGTGTGCTGAGCTTGTCAGAGCTGTGCCTCCTCTCTTCAGCACCACACAACTTCACAGCTCACTTCGGGCAGAAATCAGCTCTTTTCCAGCCCTGGAGGGAGGCAGGGATTTGGCACAGAATGGGATTTTAGCCATGAGCACAGAGGTGCCCCAGCCTGAGGCAGGAAGGACAGGCACTGAGGAAAGCAGGGATGCAGCAGGAGCTTGAACACACCTGGTGTGATTTTCACCACCTAAACACGGGTGTTTGGGGAGATTTATCCTCAGTTTTGAGGTCCTGGTTTCACTGAGGGGTGAATATTCTCTTTATTCCTGCTCTGGGCTGTTCTCCCCCAGGAGGAGCTGCCTGAGCTCCAGCTCACACTGACCTCGAGTCAAAAGCTCCCTGTATCAGGGAATTCCTCCTCTTGGATTGCACTTAACATCTCCCCTTTCATGGGAATTGGGGGGGTTTAGCCTCAGTTTTGAGGTCCTGGTTCCACTGAGGGGTGAATATTCTCTTTATTCCTGCTCTGGGCTGTTCTCCCCCAGGAGGAGCTGCCTGAGCTCCAGCTCACACTGACCTGGAGTCCAAAGCTGTCTGTGTCAGGGAATTCCTCTTTTGGGACTGCACTTAACATCTCTCCTTTCACAGGAACCCAGGGTGTGTTTGGGAGAGAACAACAGCCTGAAATTTGTTCCATCCAGCCATTCCAAGTGTGCCGTTCCCAGCCTGAAATTCGTTCCTTTCGGGGATTCCAAATTCCCGGCGGCGACTCCGTGCCAGAGTTTGATCCATTGTGAGGGTGTGTTTGGGAGAGAACAATAATTTGAAATGAAAATTGTTCCATCCAGCCATTCCAAATGTGCCGTTCCCAGCCTGAAATTCGTTCCTTTCGGGGATTCCAAATTCCCGGCGGCGACTCCGTGCCAGAGTTTGATCCATTGTTAATAGGTCAGTGGCTGTAAATGGACCTTTCCTGTTGTTTTGACATCTGTCTTCATTTTTTCCCCCCCAGTGTTTCTTCATTAAACCCCTGATTGACAGCTTGCTGAAAGGAAACCCACGGTAGCTGCTTTCCCTTTCACTCCTCTGCTCAACCCTCGTTTTCCCACCCCGACAAGCAGAGCTCCCCTCACCACCGAGCTAAATCCTCTTTCATCTTTATCCCTTGCCTTCTGCAGCGAGGAGAGGATGCTGTGATGCTGCCGAGATGCAGCGAGGAGCTCTGCTCCAGGATTTAGCTCTGCCCAGAGCGCCGGGGATGCTGCGGAAAGGTTGCCAGAGAGGCGGATACCAGCCTGCATCCAGCTTTTTGCTGCATCCCTGCTGCCGAGCCAGATATGGATCATCCCTGGGATTATTCCTGCCTGTCCCCGCGCAGGGAGGGGACTCTGGAGGTGCTGCTGTGCCAGGGGGGTGTCGATGGGCGCCGGACCCTGCGGGCGCTGTGGATTTTTCAGTTCTGGAGCCGACGCTCCCCTCACGGTGAGGTCTCTGTGGCGCAATGGACGAGCGCGCTGGACTTCTAATCCAGAGGTTCCGGGTTCGAGTCCCGGCAGAGATGATCTCCAGGCAGGTGTCTCTTTTATTTTAGCGCCATTTCCCTCAGAGATGATCTCCCGGCAGGTGCCTCTTTTATTTTAGGGCCATTTCCCTCAGAGATGATCCCCAGGCAGGTGCCTCTTTTATTTTAGGGCCATTTCCCTCAGAGATGATCCCCAGGCAGGTGCCTCTTTTATTTTGGTGCCATTTCCCTCAGAGATGATCTCCCGGCAGGTGCCTCTTTTATTTTAGGGCCATTTCCCTTAGAGATGATCCCCAGGCAGGTGTCCCTTTGCTTTTAGGGCCATTTCCCTCAGAGATGATCTCCAGGTAGGTCCATTTCCCTCAGAGATGATCCCCAGGCAGGTGTCTCTTTTATTTTAGGGCCATTTCCCTCAGAGATGATCTCCAGGCAGGTCCATTTCCCTCAGAGATGATCCCCAGGCAGGTGTCTCTTTTATTTTGGTGCCATTTCCCTCAGAGATGATCCCCAGGCAGGTGTCTCTTTTATTTTAGGGCCATTTCCCTCAGAGATGATCTCCAGGCAGGTGTCTCTTTTATTTTAGGTCCATTTCCCTCAGAGATGATCTCCAGGCAGGTCCATTTCCCTCAGAGATGATCCCCAGGCAAGGCCATTTCCCTCAGAGATCTTCTCCAGGCAGGTGTCTTTATTTTAGTGCCATTTCCCTCAGAGATGATCCCCAGGCAGGTGTCTCTTTATTTTAGGTCCATTTCCCTCAGAGATGATCCCCAGGCAGGTGTCTCTTTTATTTTAGGGCCATTTCCCTCAGAGATGATCTCCAGGCAGGTGTCTCTTTTATTTTGGTGCCATTTCCCTCTGAGATGATCCCCAGGCAGGTGTCTCTTTTATTTTGGTGCCATTTCCCTCTGAGATGATCTCCAGGCAGGTGTCTCTTTATTTTAGTGCCATTTCCCTCAGAGATGATCTCCAGGTGTCCCTTCCCTTGTTCCCTTTGGTTTCTCCTCCAAGCAGGTGTTTTAACCCCACATTTCCCCCTCAGTAAATCCCATTTTTGATTCCTTCTTCCCTAAGGGATGTTCTGTGGTCTCCAGCAGGGCCCAGCTGGAGGGAAGCAGGTCAGAACCTTCTGGTGGCATTTCCTGTGATAAATGGGGTCATTTTTTTTCACACGTGTGGCCAAAGAAATGTAGGTCTCTGATCTGAGTGTCCACCTTGGTAAATTTGGGTAACTCAGTGCTTCCTGCCCAGACACCTGAAATGGTTTTAAACTGCCAGAGGGCAGAATTAAAAAAAATAAAATTATTAAATGCTTTCCTGGGAACCCTAGAGCCAAGAGAAACAGTGGGATGATCCCATGGCAGCCCTAGAACTGACAAAAATGGTGGAATGCCCCTCTGGAAATCCTAGAGCCAACAAAAATGGTGGAATGATCCTGTGGTGACCCCAGAACCCACAGAAATGGTAAAATGCTCCTCTGGAACCCAAGAACTGGAAAAAAAAAGGTGGAATTATCCTCTGGTGTCTCTAGAACCACGAAAAAACGTGGAATGGTCCACTGGAAATGCTAGAACTGGCAAAAAGGGTGGAATGCCCCTCTGGCAACTCCAGAACTGGCAAAAAGGGTGGAATTCTACCATGGCAACCTTAGAAACAAATAAAACCAGTGGGATGATCCCATGGCAACCCTAGAACCAACAAAAACAATGGAATAATCCCATGGCAACCCTAGAACTGGCAAAAGTGGTGGAATGTTCCTCTGGAAAACCTAGAGCCAGCAAAAATGGTGGGATGGTCCTGTGGTGACCCCAGAACCCACAGAAATGGTGGGATGCTCTTCTGGAAATCCTGGAACTGACAAAAATGGTGGAATTCTCCTCTGGCAATCCTGGAATTTTAAAAAAATAAAATTATAAAATGTTCCTCTGGAAACCCTAGAGCCAACAAAAACGGTGGAATGGTCCTGTGGTGACCCTAGAACTGACAAAAATGGTGGGATGCTCCCCTGGAAATCCTAAACCCAACAAAACCAATGGAATGCTTGTCTGACAACCCTAGAACCAAGAAAAACTCTGGAACGTTCCCCTGCCATCCCTAGAACCAAGAAGAGCTCTAGAATGTTCCCCTGCCATCCCTAAAACCAAGAAAAGTTCTGGAATATTCCCCTGCCATCCCTAAAATCAACAAAAAACTCTGGAACGTTCCCCCGCCATCCCTAAAACCAGCAAAACACTCTGGAATTTTCTCCTGCCATCCCTCGAACCAAGAAAAGCTCTGGAATATTCCTCTGCCATCCCTAAAACCAAGAAAAACTCTGGAATTTTCCCCTGTCATCCCTAGAACCAAGAAGAGCTCTGGAATGTCACCCTGCCATCCCTAGGATCAAGAAAAGCTCTGGAATATTCCCCTGCCATCCCTAAAACCAAGAAAAACTCTGGAATTTTCCCCTGTTATCCCTAAAACCAAGAAAAACTCTGGAATTTCCCCCTGTTATCCCTAAAATCAACAAAAACTCTGGAATGTTCCCCTGCCATCCCTAAAAGCAAGAACTCTGGAATGTCACCCTGCCATCCCTAAAACCAAGAAAAACTCTGGAATTTCCCCCTGTTCTCCCTAAAATCAACAAAAACTCTGGAATGTTCCCCTGCCATCCCTAAAACCAGCCCAAAATGGTGGAATTCTCCCTGGAATCTCCTTTCCCAGGAGCTCTGGATGTTTCCTCCTGCCCCACGGACAATAAAACCCAGCAGGTTGGACACCTCTGCTTCTCCCCCCTTCACCCCCCACCCCAAACAGGGGCTGTGACATGGGGGGGACACTTTGTGCCCCCGATCCTCCAGGGATTTTTAACCCTTGTGGCTTCCCAGAGCCAGCAGGGATCGGGGTGGGAAAGGTGTTGGGCTCCCCCAGGAGCTCCCAGGGTTTGGGGTTCAGGTTTATTTAGGTTTATCCCTAAATAAATTAATCATTTCTGGGTGATTGTTTATGGTGGGGGAGGACAAAACCCCCCGGGCTGGGGGCTCTGGGGGGGTCTCTGCCCACACCAGGAGCGCAGGGGCTGCACTTCAGGGGGCAACAAAAATATGGGCAGGGTGGGGGTCTTTGGTGTCCTGGGGTCTCTCTGGGATTTTGGGGGTCTCCAGAGTATGGGGCAGTGAAGGTGGGGGGGTTTCTGGATGTTGGGGGGTCTCTGGAGCCCTGGGGAATGGGGAGGGGGGTTTCCTCTGTGTGGGATTGGGAAGGAGGGGGGTCTCCACTGCCCTCCTGGGGGATGGAAGTGGGGGTCTCTGTTGAGGGTGGGGGTCTCTGAGGGTCTCCAGAGTATGGGGCAGTGACAGTGAGGGGTCTGTGGAGTGTGGGGTGCTCCAGAGACCCCAAGGCTGAGGCTTCAGAGACCCCAAAGGTTCAGAAGCTCCACGAGGTGAAGAGGGGTCTGCCTTGTCCTGCTGGATTGGCGTGGGGGTCTCTGCTGGGTGGGATGAGGGACATGAGGGGGTCTCCATGGGATGATGGACATGGGGGTCTGGAGGAGTGGGGGTCTCCATGGGATGATGGCCACGGGGGGTCTCTGCTGGATGGGATGATGGCAGAGTGGGGGTCTCCACTGCCCTGACAGTGAAGGGGGGGGTCTCCAAGTGATGATGGACATGGGAGGTCTCTGCCACCCTGGGGAGGGAGATGGGGGTCTCTGCTGGATGGGATGATGAAGGAGTGGGGGTCTCCACTCCATGGGATGATGGCCACGGGGGGGTCTCTGCTGGATGGGATGATGAAGGAGTGGGGGTCTCCACTCCACGGGATGATGGCCACGGGAGTCTCTGCCGCCCAGGCTCGGGAGGGGCTCAGCGCACACGGGGCAGAAGCCGAGCTGCAAACCCCGGGCGGTTCCTGAATCCATCCGCACCCCGCCGCTGCCGAGGGCTCCTCCCCGCGCGGGGCGGTCCCGGGGCGGTTCCAGGGCACTACCGGGGCTGTTCCGGGGCGGTTCCAGGGCAGTACCGGGGCCGTTCCAGGGCTGTTCCTGGGCCGTTCCTGGGCGGTCCCGGGGCGGTACCTGGGCAGTACCGGGGCTGTTCCGGGGCGGTCCCGAGGCGGTTCCCGGGCGGTACCTGGGCCGTTCCTGGGCGGTCCCGGGGCGGTTCTAGGGCAGTACCGGGGCTGTTCCGGGGCGGTCCCGGGCCGTTCCGGGGCGGTGCCGTGGCCGGGGCCGGTCGCACCATGGCCGCCGCTGCGGTGCTGGCGCTGCTGGCGCTGCTGGCGGCGGCCGGGGCCGAGCGGGGCCGGAAGGTGAGCGGGGCTCGGGGCTACCGGGGCCACCGGGGCTACTGGGGCTACCGGGGCTACCGGGCCGGGTGCGGAGCTCGGAGCTCGTCCCGCGTTGCGGCGGTGGCTGAGCGCCCCCCGTGTCCCCTGCTGGGGATCTCGGGATGTCCAGCGGGGACACGCGGGTCACCCAGAGCGGGTGACACGGGGGACATCCAGGTGGGTGGGGTGGGACACTGTGCTCGCCCAGGGCGGCTCTGCCACCCGCAAGGTAAAGAAGTTAGTGCTCGTGCTGAAGGGAAAGTTTTGGGATGGTTTGTGGGATGGAAACTTTTGGGGTGGTTTGTGGGATAGAAACTTTTGGGATCGTGTGTGGGATGTAAACTTTTGGGATGGCTTGCGTTCTCGGGGGGTGCTGTCCAGAGCAGGGGCTGGGCTGGACCCCCCGGTCCTGCTGGGGCCCAGCTTTGAGGGGTTTGGGGGGACAAGGGGCTCCCACGTGGGGCTGGAGCTGAGGCAGCCCTTGCTCTGTCCTGGGTGACCCTGCCCTGCCACCCGCTGTCCTGCGGGGACATGTCCCAAGGCCACCTGTGTCTGTCCCTCGTCTCCCCTTTGTCCTAATGCAGTGGGACCAGCATGGCTGTGGGATGGGATGGGAAGGGAAGGGAAGGGAAGGGAAGGGAAGGGAAGGGGCTGTGGGGTGGAAAGGGGCTGTGGGATGGAAAAAGAAGGGGCTGTGGAAGGGAAGGGCCATTAGGATGGGAAGGGGCTCTGGGGTGGGAAGGGGCTGTGGAAGGTAAGGGCCTTTCGGATGGGAAGCAGCTCAAAGCTGTGAAATGCTGACTGGGTGTGTTGAGCAACACCAGGGCTGCAGAGTCACGGGAGCAGAGGCAGCTGCAATGTCCGATCCCCCTGTCACGCTGGGGTTGTCCTGCAGGGCTCAGAGCCACCCCCAGCCCTGTCCCTGCCCCGCAGGTGTCCATGGAGTACAACCCTGGCTGGAACAGCTCTTCTGTGAACCTGCTGCACGTGCGGGCAGTGGGGCCTGAGGACACCCTGCACTACGTGTGGAGCAGCATCGGGGCCCCTTCTGTGCTCCTGGTGGCCACCAAGAGCCCCAGCAGTGCCCTGAGGGTCAACTGGACCCAGCTGCTGTCACCCAGTCCTGCTGGAGCCATCTGGATCGACCCTCCCGACAGCGTGGTCTATTCCACAGCCGTGGTTTTCACCAAGGTACTGCTGGCAGGGGGCTGCTCGGGGGGTGCAGAGGGTCCCTGGGCAGCTTCCCAGCTCCAGGGAAATCCCCTCCATTCCCATTCCCATCCAGGGAAGTGTCTGAGCTGCTTGGCTGAGGCAGCTCTGCCTCAAGTGGATCGCGGATCTCCCGTCCCGCCGGTGCTCCCAGCCCCTCTCCCCTCCCTTCCCTGCAGCTGTTCGAGTTCAGCGAGGCCAAACCTTCGGGGGAGCTCTTCTACCCCACCTACGAGCTGTCGGAGTTCTCCTGGGACAGCCTCAACCACACCCTGAACCACACGGCGCTGACGGCCGAGCTCAGCGGGGCCCCGGCCACCGACCCCGGCGGCGCCTTCGCCAACGGCAGCCTGGCACTGCGGGTGTGCCCAGGGGCTGGGGACAGGGACTGGGGCTGGGGACATGGGCAGGGGCTGGAGACATGGGCAGGGGCTAGGGACATGGGCAGGAGGCTGGAGACATGTCCAGGGGCTGGGGACACGGGCAGGGGGCAGAGGACACATCCAGGGGCTGGGGACATGGGCAGGGAGCTGGGGACACGGGCAGGGGGCTAGGGACAGGGGCAGGGACTGGGGACATGGGCAGGGGATAGAGAGCACGTCCAGGGGGCTGGGGACAGGGGCAGGGGCTGGGGACACTGGCAGGGGAGAGGGGCAGGGGACAGAGAGCACGTCCAGGGGGCTGGGGACATGGGCAGGGGGCAAGGGACACGTCCAGGGGCTAGGGACATGGGCAGGGGCTGGGGACACGTCCAGGGGGCTGGGGACATGTCCAGGGGGCTGGACATGGGCAGGGGACAGAGAGCACGTCCAGGGGGCTGAGGACATGGGCAGGGGGCTGAGGACATGGGCAGGGGGCTGGGGACAGGGGCAGGAGCTGGGGACAGGCCTCTGTCCCTCACTGTCCCCTGTCTCTCACTGTCCCCGTGCCCCATGTCCCTCACTGTCCCTCTGTCCTGTGTCACTCTTCGTCCCTCTGTCCCCTGTCCCTCTCTGTCCCTCTCTGTCCCCGTGCCCCGTGTCCCTCTGTCCCTCTCTGTCCCTCTCTGTCCCCGTGCCCCGTGTCCCTCTGTCCCTCTCTGTCCCTGTGCCCGTGTCTCTCTGTCCCTCTCCGTCCCCGTGCCCGTGTCCCTCTGTCCCTCTCTGCCTCTCGGGCCTGGGACACGGGCAGGGGACAGGGAACACATCCAGAGGACAGGGGTCTTGTCCAGGGGGCTGGGGACATGGGCGGGGGTCTGGGGACATGTCCAGGAGGCTGGGGATGGGGACAGGGGACATGTCCAGGGGGCAGAGAGCATGTCCAGGTGACAGGCTCTCTGTCCCTCACTGTCCCTCTGTTCTTCACTGTCCCCATGCCCCATGTCCCTCACTGTCCCTCTGTCCTGTGTCACTCTTCGTCCTCTGTCCCCTGTCCCTCGCTGTCCCTCTCTGTCCCTCTCTGTCCCTCTCTGACCCCGTGCCCGTGTCTCTCTGTCCCTCTCTGTCCCTCTCTGACCCCGTGCCCGTGTCTCTCTGTCCCTCTCTGTCCCTCTCTGACCCCGTGCCCGTGTCTCTCTGTCCCTCTCTGTCCCTCTCTGACCCCGTGCCCGTGTCTCTCTGTCCCTCTCTGTCCCTCTCTGACCCCGTGCCCGTGTCTCTCTGTCCCTCTCTGTCCCTCTCTGACCCCGTGCCCGTGTCTCTCTGTCCCTCTCTGTCCCTCTCTGACCCCGTGCCCGTGTCTCTCTGTCCCTCTCTGTCCCTCTCTGACCCCGTGCCCGTGTCTCTCTGTCCCTCTCTGTCCCTCTCTGACCCCGTGCCCGTGTCTCTCTGTCCCTCTCTGTCCCTCTCTGACCCCGTGCCCGTGTCTCTCTGTCCCTCTCTGTCCCTCTCTGACCCCGTGCCCGTGTCTCTCTGTCCCTCTCTGTCCCTCTCTGTCCCTCTCTGTCCCTCTCTGTCCCTCTCTGTCCCCGTCCCCGTGTCCCTCTGTCCCCCCGTGTCCCGCAGGTGACAGCCTACGAGGCGGCAGGCCGTGCCGGGGAGCTGCCCAGGCTGCTGCACACGGCGGACAGCTCTCAGCTGCAGTTCATCCTGGCCGGGGTGGCTCCCCGGGGGAACGGCTCCCGCTTCCTGCTGCAGCTGGCCACGGTGGAGCCGGCGGGGGCGGCGCGGCGCCTGCACACCGACCGCTCCATCGACGACGAGTACACCCCCAGCGTCTTCCAGATGAGCCAGGGCAGCCCCTAATCAATTAACTGATTGATCAGTTAATCAATCTGTTCATTGATATTAGTCTAGCTAATAGATTGATCTTAGATAGATTAATATAAATCAATAGAATTTATATTAACCTGTCTAATATGCTGCACTCTATCGACAACGAGTACACCCCCAGCATCTTCCAGGTGAGCCAGGGCAGCCCCCAATCAATTAACTGATTGATCAATTAACCAATCTGTTCATTGATATTAGTCTACTTAATAGAGTGATATGAGATAGGTCAATATAAATCAATAGAATTGATATTAGCCTATCTAATATGCTGCGCTCCATCAATGATGAGTACACCCCCAGCGTCTTAATGATGAGTACACCCCCAGCGTCTTCCAGGTGAGCCAGGCTGCCCTCAGGGAGTTAATGGATTGATTAATTAACCAGTCTGGTCGTTGATATTGGTGTATTTCATGGAGTGATATGAGATAGGTCAATATAAATCAATAGAATTGATATTAACCTGTCTAATATACTGTGCTCCATCGACGACGAGTACACCCCCAGCGTCTTCCAGATGAGCCAGGGCAGCCCCCAATCAATTAACTGATTGATCAATTAACCAATCTGTTCATTGATATTAGTGTAGTTCATGGAGTGATATGAGATAGATCGATATAAATCAATAGAATTGATATTAACGTGTCTAATATGCTGCACTCCATCGACGACAAGTGCACCCCCAGTGTCTTCCAGGTGAGCCAGGGCAGTCCCCAATCAATTAACTGATTGATCAATTAACCAATCTGTTCATTGATATTAGTCTAGCTAATAGATTTATCTTAGATAGATTAATATAAATTAATATAATTTATATTAACCTGTCTAATATACTGTGCTCCATCGACGACAAGTACACCCCCAGCGTCTTCCAGGTGAGCCAGGCTGCCCTCAATCAATTAACTATTGATCAATTAACCAATCTGTTCGTTGATATTAGTCTAGTTAATAGAGTGATATGAGATAGGTCAATATAAATCAATAGAATTGATATTAACGTGTCTAATATGCTGCACTCCATCAATGATGAGTACACCCCCAGCGTCTTCCAGGTAAGCCAGGCTGCCCTCAGTTGGTTAATTGATTGGTTAATTAATCAATCTATTCATTGATATTAGTCTAAGGAATAGAGTGATATGAGATAGATTGATATAAATTAATAGAACATATGCTGCGATCCATCAATGACGAGTGCACCCCCAGCGTCTTCCAGGTGAGCCAGAGTGGGCCTCAGTTGATTAATTGATTGATTAATTAATGAATTTGTTCATTGATATTAGTATATCCAATAGATTGGCATTAGATAGATTAATATCAATTAATAGAATTATCTAATATGCTGCAATCCATCAATGACAAGTACACCCCCAGCGTCTTCCAGGTGAGCCAGGGCAGCCCCCAATCAATTAACTGATTGATCAATTAACCAATCTGTTCATTGATATTAGTCTAGCTAATATCAATCTATTAGATAGATTAATATCAATTAATAGATTGATTAATCTGTCTTTATTAAGAAACCCCTTACATTCATAGCCAGTTATAATACAAGTTGACCTAATTGATCCTCTAATTAAAACACCATCACACTGGCTAATTAAGAAACCACCCTTTGGCAAACAAATCTCCATAGCCCATTCCACGTGTTCACAACACCAGGTGCAGCAAGTTTAGATAAGAATTGTTCCTCATTCTTTGATCTTCTCACAGCCTTTCCTCTTCCTCTGACCTCTTCATGGCCTTTCCTCTGCTCTTCTCCCATCCAGCTTTTCTCTTTCCTCTGCTCTGTTCACAGCCTTTCCCTTTCCCTTTTCTCTGCTCTTCTCCCAGGTTTTCTTCTGTTCTTCTCACAACCTTTCCCTTTTTCCTTTTTCTCTGCTTCTCTCACAGCCTTTCCCCTTTCCCCTGCTCTTCTCTCAGCCTTTCCCTTTCCTGACCTTCTCACAGCCTTTCCTCTTCCTCTAACCTTCTCATGGCCTTTCCTCTGCTCTTCTCCCAGCCTTTCCCTTTCCCCTGCTCTTCTCCCAGCCTTTCCCTTTCCTCTGCTCTGTTCACAGCCTTTCCCTTTCCTCTGCTCTTCTCCCAGCTTTTCCTTTCCCCTGCTCTTCTCCCAGCTTTTCCTTTTCCTCTGCTCTTCTCACAGCCTTTCCCTTTTCCCTTTCCTCTGCTCTTCTCCAAGCCTTTCCCTTTCCCCTGCTCTTCTCTCAGCCTTTCCCTTTCCCTTTCCCCTGACCGTCTCACAACCTTTCCCTTTCCCCTGCTCTTCTCCCAGCCTTTTTCTTTCCTGACCTTCTCCCAGCCTTTCCTTTTCCCTTTCCCCTGCTCTTCTCCCAGCCTTTCCCTTTCCCCTGCCCTTCTCCCAGCCTTATCCCCGGCAGAGCTCCGTTTCGCTCCGTGGCCCGGGCTGACCCCGCTGTCCCTGTCCCAGGTGCTGTCCCTGCTGGCAGAGCCCCCCAACAGCAGCTCCCCGCTGCCCTTCCTGCAGTGGAAGGCTGTGGCCTACGGCTCGCGGAGCCCGCGGCGCGAGGACAGCATCCAGTGCAGGGCCCAGGGGCTGTCCCTGGCCAACGGGAGCCTGCCCGGGGCCAGCGTGCTCCAGGCCTTCTTTGGGGACACCTGGCACAGCAGCTGCACCGTCAGCGCCCTCAATGTGTCCTTTGGGGGAGAGGAGGGACAGGTGTACCAGGAGAGGAGGTACCTCAGCTGGTGAGTGGGGGTCTGGGGTCTGGGGGCATGCTGCTGGTCACTAGGGATGGTCTGAGGGGATGTTTCTGGTCACTAAGGATGGGCAGAGGGGTCTCAGGGGATGTTCCTGGTCACTGAAGATGTGCAGAGGCGTCTCAGGGGATGTTCCTGGTCACTAAGGATGGGCAGAAGGGTCTCAGGGGATGCTGCTGGTCACTCACAATGTGCTGAAGGGTCTGAAGGGATGCTCCTGGTCACTAAGGATGGGCAGAGGGGTCTGGAGGGTCTGGGGGATGCTGCTGGTCACTAATGATGGGCAGAGGGGTCTGAGGGGATGTTCCTGGTCACTAAGAATGTGGAGAGGGGTCTGAAAGGTCTGAAAGGATGTTCCTGGTCACTAAGAATGGGCAGAGGGGTCTGGAGGGTCTGGGGGATGCTGCTGGTCACTGAAGATGTGCAGAGGGGTCTCAGAGGATGCTGCTGGTCACTAAGGATGTGCAGAGGGGTCTGGAGGGTGTGAAAGGATGCTGCTGGTCACTAAGGATGGGCACAGGGGCCTGAAGGGTCTGAGGGATGCTGCTGGTCACTAAGGATGGGCACAGGGGCCTGAAGGGTCTGAAAGGATATTGCAGGTCACTAAAGATGTGCAGAGGGGTC
Organism: Onychostruthus taczanowskii; assembly: GCF_017590055.1. Classification (NCBI taxonomy): domain Eukaryota; kingdom Metazoa; phylum Chordata; class Aves; order Passeriformes; family Passeridae; genus Onychostruthus; species Onychostruthus taczanowskii. Next base: position 149,405 of record NW_024499607.1, read on the forward strand.
TGAAGGGTCTGAGGGATGCTGCTGGTCACTAAGGATGGGCAGAGGGGTCTCAGGGGATGTTCCTGGTCACTGAAGATGTGCAGAGGGGTCTCAGGGGATGTTCCTGGTCACTGAAGATGTGCAGAGGCGTCTCAGGGGATGTTCCTGGTCACTAAGGATGGGCAGAAGGGTCTCAGGGGATGCTGCTGGTCACTCACAATGTGCTGAAGGGTCTGAAGGGATGCTCCTGGTCACTAAGGATGGGCAGAGGGGTCTGGAGGGTCTGAAAGGATGTTCCTGGTCACTAAAGATGTGCAGAGGGGTCTGAGGGGATGCTGCTGGTCACTAAGAATGGGCAGAGGGGTCTGGAGGGTCTGGGGGATGCTGCTGGTCACTGAAGATGTGCAGAGGGGTCTGAGGGGATGCTGCTGGTCACTAATGATGGGCAGAGGGGTCTGAGGGGATGTTCCTGGTCACTAAGAATGTGGAGAGGGGTCTGAAAGGTCTGAAAGGATGTTCCTGGTCACTAAAGATGTGCGGAAGAGTCTGAGGGGATGCTCCTGGTCACTAAGGATGTGCAGAGGAGTCTGAAGGGTCTGGGGGATGCTGCTGGTCACTGAAGATGTGCAGAGGGGTCTCAGAGGATGCTGCTGGTCACTAAGGATGTGCAGAGGGGTCTGGAGGGTGTGAAAGGATGCTGCTGGTCACTAAGGATGGGCACAGGGGCCTGAAAGGATATTGCAGGTCACTAAAGATGTGCAGAGGGGTCTGAAGGGTCTGAGGGATGCTGCTGGTCACTAACAATGTGCTGAAGGGATGCTCCTGGCCACTAAGGATGTGCAGTTTGGGGACTGTTTAGTAACAATCTCCATTCCCAAGTCAGAGTTCCCCTGCAATCCTGCAGCAAATACCCCACAGAAATTCCTCGAGGAGCCTCATCTTGTCCTGACCCTCTGGGCTGGGCAATGCCCAGGGGCTCAGGACAGAGCCCACCCCTGTGCTGAGGTGTTCCCTCCCCCGCAGGTCGGTGCTGCTGGGTTTCGGGGAGCCCCCCAGGGACACCTTCTCGCCGCTGGTGATCTCCATCACGGCCGTGGCGCTGGGCACGCCGCTGGCCATGCTGCTGCTGGGCAGCTGCCTGCTGCTGCTGGCACACAGGCGCCGCTACTCGGAGTACGAGCCCATCAACTGAGGGGGCCGGGCCCGGGAGACCCCCGGGACCCTCCCCTCCACTCCCGGGTCCTCCCACTCCCGGGTCCTCCTCCCCGGGATTCCCGGATTGCCTTTTGGGAATGGCCGTGGAGACCCCCGGGATCCTCCCCTCCATTCCCGGGTTCTCTTCCCCAGGATTCCCTTCCCGGGAATGGCCGTGGAGACCCCGGGCACCCTCCCCTCCACTCCTGGCCCCTCCCGCTCCCGGGTCCGGCTCCCCGGGATTCCCGGATTCCCTTCTGGGAATGGCCGTGAAGACCCCCGAGCCCCTCCCCTCCACTCCTGGCCCCTCCCGCTCCCGGGTCCGGCTCCCCGGGATTCCCGGATTCCCTTCTGGGAATGGCCGTGAAGACCCCCGAGCCCCTCCCCTCCACTCCTGGCCCCTCCCGCTCCCGGGTCCGGCTCCCCGGGATTCCCGGATTCCCTTCTGGGAATGGCCGTGAAGACCCCCGAGCCCCTCCCCTCCACTCCTGGACCCTCCCCTCCATTCCCGGGTTCTCTTCCCCAGGATTCCCTTCCCGGGAATGGCCGTGGAGACCCCCGGGACCCTCCCCTCCACTCACGGGTCCTCCTCCCCGGGATTCCCGGATTCCCTTCTGGGAATGGCCGTGAAGACCCCCGAGACCCTCCCCTCCACTCCTGGATCCTCCCACTCCCGGGTCCGGCTCCCCGGGATTCCCGGATTCCCCTCCCGGGAGGGGCCGTGGAGACCCCCGGGATCCTCCCCTCCACTCCTGGATCCTCCCCTCCATTCCTGGATCCTCCCATTCCCGGGATTCCCGGATTCTCTTCCCGGGAGTGGCTGTGGAGACCCCCGGGATCCTCCCCTCCCCTCCCGGGTCCTCCCATTCCCGGGATACCCGGATTCTCTTCCCGGGAGGGGCTGTGGAGACCCCCGGCATCCTCCCCTCCACTCCTGGCCCCTCCCGCTCCCGGGTCCGGCTCCCCGGGATTCCCGGATTCCCTCCCGGGAGTGGCCGTGGAGACCCCCGGCATCCTCCCCTCCACTCCTGGATCCTCCCCTCCCCTCCCGGGTCCTCCCATTCCCGGGATTCCCGGATTCCCTCCCGGGAGTGGCCGTGTTTGCTGCCGTCCCCTCTGCCCCCCAGGGGACCCGGGTGACACTTGCAGGTGCCAGCCTCGCCCCTGCCCGCTGCCGCTCCTGCGCTCCCTGCCCGGATTTTTCCTGATCCACGCAGCAAAGGGAAGCGATGGGGGGAGTTTGGTCAGGAAAATCCTCCTCCTCCTCTTCTTCCTCCTCCTTTTCTCCTGCTCCTTTTCTCCTTCTCTTCCTCTTCTTCTCTTCCTCCTCCTTTTCTCCTCCTGCTCCTTCTCTTCTCTTTCTCCTCTTCTCCTCCTCTTCCTCCTCCTCCTTTTCTCCTCCTCCTTTTCTCCTTCTCTTTCTCCTCTTCTTCTTCTTCTCCTCCTCCTCTTCTTTCTCCTCCTTTTCTCCTTCTTCTTTTCTCCTTCTCTTTCTCCTCTTCTTCTCCTCTTCCTCCTCCTCTTCTCCTCTTGTTCTCTTCCTCCTCCTCCTCCTCTTCTCCTCCTCCTTCTCTTCCTCCTTTTCTCCTTCTTTTCCTCTTCTTCTTCTCCTCCTCCTCTTCTCCTCTTTTTGTTCTCTTCTTCCTCCTTTTCTCCTCCTCCTCCTCCCCAGGGACACAACAACTGCTGCCAGGGCCTGTCTCCAGTGCCCTTGCAGGCTCCATCCCCTCCCTGCTGGGCACAGGGGGCACAGGGGGCACCCAGGGCCACCTGCCAGCAGTTGCTGCAGCTCAGGTGTGTGCTGGGGGGCCCTGGGGGGCTGCTCCAGCCAGGATTCTGCCCCTGGGCTCCTCACAGGGACCTGGGGGCTCCGGGCGCTCCGTCACTCACTCGTCTGCAACCAAATAAAGTGGATTTCTAGACACAGACTGCCGTGGGACTGCTGTCCTGGGGCTGGGGGCGAGGAGGGAGCTGCTGGCAGGCTGGGGAGGGTGCAGGAGCTGGGCAGGGGCTGCTGGGCCTGGACTGGGAACTCCCCATGCTCGTTCCTGGGGTCCCCAGGACAGAGGAGCAGTGACTGAACCTGCCTCCATGTCCTCAGAAGGCTGATAATATTATTATTATAATATTACACTATGATAGGACATGATATGATATATTAATTATATTATTATATTCATAATATTTATTATTATATTAATGGTATGATATGGCATGATATTATATTACATTATACTGTATTACACTGTATTATTATATACATATAATAATATGTATATATATTATATACATATGTACATATATATTATATTTATTATAATATAATACATACTATGTTATATATAATATATACTACATTATATATACTATATATACTATATCATAACTATATGTAATATAAGAATTCTGTTATATATAAGAATATAGTATATATAATATAGTATATATATTATATACTAAGAACACTATTAAAACTATACTAAAGAAAGGAGACATCAAAAGGCTTAACAAGAATAATTATAAGAATTATAAGAATAATAAATAACAAGAATTAATAATAAAAACTCGAGACTCCTCAGAGTCACTCACAGCTTGGCTGTGTTTGGCCATTAAATAAAAACAATTCACCTGTTGGATAAACAACCTCCAAAGCAATAAAACACAGGAGAAACTGAGGCTTCTCAGCTTCCCAGGAGAAAACCCTGGGCGAGGATTTTCTTTTTCCCGAAAATACGATGGTGGCACACGGGGATCAACCCCTGGCCGTGCTCTGGCACCCCAAAATCCGGCCTGGGAGCGTTGTCCAAGCTCTGCTGGAGCTCGGAGGGCACAAACTTCTCCTGAACCCACCCCAAACCCCCCGGCCCAGCTCCAGCATCTGTCCCTGCTCAGGGGGCTGCCCCTGGGGGGGAGCTGTGTGAGGGTGGTGTCCTGAAAGAGGAACAGGCGAAAATGGGAAAAAAAAACAAAGAAAAACCCAGCGGAAAGCGCCAAACTTCCTTTTGGGCGCTGCAGAGCAGGAACCGCAGGGGAGGGTCCCTGGGGAGGGGGCTGTGGGTTTAGAGCAGGGAACTGAGGGGTCTGGGGGCAGATTGAGGGGTCTGGGGCAGGATGAGGGGTCTGCGGGCAGATTGAGGGGTCTTTAGGCAGGGTGAGGGGGTTTGGGGGGCAGGATGCGCCTCTGGTACCGCCCCTGGTACCGCCCCTGGTACCGCCCCCGGCACCGCCCCCGCTCTGGGACCCCGGTACCGACCCCGGTACCGCCTCTGGTACCGCCCCCGGCACCGCCCCCGGCACCGACCCCGGTACCGCCTTTGGCACCACCCCGGTACCGACCCTGGTATCGACCCCGGTACCGCCTTTGGTCCGGAACTACGGTACCGACCCTGGTACCGCCTTTGGTCCGGGATACCGGTACCGACCCCGGTACCGCCTTTGGTCCGGAACTACGGTACCGACCCTGGTACCGCCCCCGGTACCGCCTTTGGTCCGGGATACCGGTACCGAGCCCGGTACCGCCCCCGGTACCGCCTTTGGTCCGGGATACCGGTACCGAGCCCGGTACCGCCCCCGGTACCGCCTTTGGTCCGGGATACCGGTACCGAGCCCGGTACCGCCCCAAACTGCAGCCACTCAACACCCCCTGTGCCCCCAGAACCCCAAAATGCCCCCAAATCCCCCCAAACACCCCCTGTGCCCCCCAGAACCCGCGGACCAGGGGGGGCCAGGAGTCCGGGAGAGGAGGAGGAAGAGGAGGAGAAAAGGAGGGCGAGGAGGAAGAGGAGAAAATGAAGAAGAAAAAGAAGAAAAAAAGAAGAAAAAGAAGAAAAATAAGGAAGAGGAGGAGGAGGAAGAGAGGAAGAGGAGGAGGAAGAGAAGGAGAAAAGGAGGAGGAGGAAGAGAAGAAGAGGAAAAAGAAGAAAAATAAGGAAAAGAAGAAAAAGAAGAAAAAGAAGAAAAAGAAGAGGAGGAGGAGAAAGAGAGGAAGAGGAGGAGAAGGAAGATAAGCAGAAAAGGAGGAAAAGGAAGAGAGGAGGAGGAAGAGGAGAAAAAGAGGAGGAAGAGAAGGAGAAAAGGAGGAGGAGGAGGAAGAAGAAGAGAAGGAGGAGAAGAAAAAGAAGAAAAAGAAGGAAAATAAGAAAAAGAATAAAAAGAAGAGGAGGAGGAGGAAGAAGAGGAGGAAGAGGAGGAGGAGCCTTCACGGAGCAGCCCAGTGCCCAATGCCAGGCTCGGGAGGAAGGAAAGGGAATTTGGGGCACCCGAATTCCTGGAAAAGGAACTGGGGGGGAACAAACCCCGCCCCCCCCGGCTGGGGAGGGGGTCAGGATGGGACCCCAGCCCCCACTCCTCAAAACCCAGCCCCAAATTCCCCAAATTCCCCAAATCTTCGTCATCTCAGCCCAAATGAGTCACCCCGCCCCCGCTTCCTCCCCCCGCAGGGACAATCCCGGCGGGCTGGGGGGGTCCCCGCCCCCCAAAAACCCCACGGGGGGGGCTCCAGGCAGCCCCTCTCCCCAAAAAACAGCTCTGACTTCAGGTGGGGGTCCCCCCAAATTCCCAGGGTCTCCCCAAGGACCCCCCTTGCCCAAAAACGGGGGGGAAAGACCAGGGATTGAAGGGGGAGTCTTTGGGGAGACCCTGGGAATTTAGGGGGGACGCCCCCCGCCCCAAAAATGGGGGGAAAAGGGCAGTGATTTGGGGGGTGGGGGCGCTCCAGGCAGCCCCTCTCCCCAAAAAACATCTCTGACTTAAAGTGGGGTCCCCCCAAATTCTCCCCAAGGACCCCCCTTGCCCTATAAAGGGGGGAAAGTGCAGTGACCCCCCCCCAAAAAAAAAAGTTAAATTTCTGCCCCCCAACATCCCGGATCCCCCCAGGGGAAAACCCCACACCTGGAGCGTGACAGAAACCCTAAAAAAACCCAAATTTTTGTATTTTTGGGGGGGGGATTTTGCCCATTTGCATGAACCCCTGCTCGGAGCTGCCTCCCCAAAATCCCCCCCACCCCGGGGGGGGGCCGCACCCCCTTTTCCCGCAGCTGCCCTCGCGTTTTTCTCCTTTAAAGCCTTTTTTTTTCCCCTCCCCCGGCGGGTGTTTGTTTGCGGCCGCTTCGGGGAAGCGGCGGCGGCTTCTGAGAAACGGGGGGGGAACGGCGGGGGGAGCGGGGAACGGGAAACGGCGCCCCGAAACTGCTGCAGGAACCACCCCAAAACTACAAAATCCACCCCAAAGCTGCTGCAGGAACCCCGAAACTGCTGCAGGAACCACCCCAAAACTACAAAATCCACCCCAAAGCTGCTGCAGGAACCCCGAAACTGCTGCAGGAACCACCCCAAAACTGCTGCAGAAACCCCAAAACTGCTGCAGGAACCACCCCAAAACTGCTGCAGAAACCCCAAAACTGCTGCAGGAACCACCCCAAAACTGCTGCAGAAACCCCAAAACTGCTGCAGGAACCACCCCAAAACTGCTGCAGAAACCCCAAAACTGCTGCAAAATCCACCCCAAAACTGCTGCAGAAACCCCAAAACTGCTGCAGGAACCACCCCAAAACTGCTGCAGAAACCCCAAAACTGCTGCAGGAACCACCCCAAAACTGCTGCAGAAACCCCAAAACTGCTGCAGGAACCACCCCAAAACTGCTGCAGAAACCCCAAAACTGCTGCAGGAACCACCCCAAAACTGCTGCAGAAACCCCAAAACTGCTGCAGGAACCACCCCAAAACTGCTGCAGAAACCCCAAAACTGCTGCAGGAACCACCCCAAAACTGCTGCAGAAACCCCAAAACTGCTGCAGGAACCACCCCAAAACTGCTGCAGAAACCCCAAAACTGCTGCAGGAACCACCCCAAAACTGCTGCAGAAACCCCAAAACTGCTGCAGGAACCACCCCAAAACTGCTGCAGAAACCCCAAAACTGCTGCAGGAACCACCCCAAAACTGCTGCAGAAACCCCAAAACTGCTGCAGGAACCACCCCAAAACTGCTGCAGAAACCCCAAAACTGCTGCAGGAACCACCCCAAAACTGCTGCAGAAACCCCAAAACTGCTGCAGGAACCACCCCAAAACTGCTGCAGAAACCCCAAAACTGCTGCAGGAACCACCCCAAAACTGCTGCAGAAACCCCAAAACTGCTGCAGGAACCACCCCAAAACTGCTGCAGAAACCCCAAAACTGCTGCAGGAACCACCCCAAAACTGCTGCAGAAACCCCAAAACTGCTGCAGGAACCACCCCAAAACTGCTGCAGAAACCCCAAAACTGCTGCAGACTACAAAATCCACCCCAAAGCTGCTGCAGGAACCCCGAAACTGCTGCAGGAACCACCCCAAAACTACAAAATCCACCCCAAAGCTGCTGCAGGAACCCCAAAACTGCTGCAGAAACCACCCCAAAACTACAAAATCCACCCCAAAACTGCTGCAGAAACCCCGAAACTGCTGCAGGAACCTGCACCCTGAAACTGCTACAAAACCCACCCCAAAGCTGCTGCAGGAACCCCGAAACTGCTGCAGGAACCTGCACCCTGAAACTGCTACAAAACCCACCCCAAAACTACAAAATCCACCCCAAAACTGCTGCAGGAACCCCGAACTGCTGCAGGAACCACCCCAAAAGTGCTACAAAACCAATCCCAAAACTGCTGCAGAAACCTGCACCCCAAAACTGCTACAGGGACCCCAAAACTGCTGCAGGAACCACCCCAAAACTGCTGCTACAAAACCCACCCCAAAACTGCTGCTACAGGAACCCCCAAACTGCTACTGGCACCCCGAAACTGCTGCAGGAACCTGCACCCCAAAACTGCTGCTGGCACCCCCCAAACTGCTGCTACGGGAACCCCAAAACTGCTGCAAAAACCCCAAAACTGCTGCAAAACCCACCCCAAAACTGCTGCTGCAGAAACCCCGAAACAGTTACAAAAACCACCCCAAAACCCCCCACCCTGAGCTCCTACTGCACCCCAAAACTCCTGGACCACCCTAAACCCCCTGAGACACCCAAAAAAACCCTGAGACACCCCAAAACCCCTGAATCACCCCAAAAAACCCTGAACCACCCCAAAACCCCTAAGGCACCCCAAAAAAAAAACAAACCTCCAAGCCACCCCAAAAACCCCCCGAGGCACCCAAAAAAACCTGAGACACCCCAAAACCCCCTGGCACACCCCAAATCCCCCCCCGGACACCCCAAATCCCCCCACCCTCCCTTTGCATGTTTCCATGGCAACCCCCGCCCCGAGGCCCGAGCAGGCCCAAAATATCCCCAAAGACACAGCGGCGAAAAAAAACCCAAAAACCACCCAAAAACCACCCAAAAACCGGAAAAACAGAACGAAACACAACAAAAACCAGCCCAAAAAAGGCAGAAAAGCAACACCGGGCTGGGGCAGCCGGCTGGGTCTGGGGGGAAATTGGTATTTCCAGCAGATTTTGGGGCAGGATTTTGCCTTTTCAGAGCATTTTGGGGCAGGATTTTGCATTTCCACAGGATTTTGGGGCAGGGTTTTACATTTCCAGAGCATTTTGGGGCAGGATTTTGCCTTTCCAGATGATTTTGAGGCAGGATTTTGTTTTCCCACAGAATTTTGAGACAGAATTTTACATTTTACATTTCCATATGATTTTGGGGCAGGATTTTGCCTTTTCAGAGCATTTTGGGGCAGGATTTTGCATTTCCAGATGATTTTGGGGCAGGATTTTGCTTTCCCACAGAATTTTGAGGCAGAATTTTACATTTCCATATGATTTTGGGGCAGGATTTTGCCTTTCCAGATGACTTTGGGGCAGGATTTTGCATTTCCAGATGATTTTGGGGCAGGATTTTGCATTTCCAGAGCATTTTGGGGCAGGATTTTGCCTTTCCAGATGATTTTGGGGCAGGATTTTACATTTCTAGATGATTTTGGGGCAGGATTTTGCCTCTACCACCCACCCCAAACCTGCAGGGAATTTCTGGCGCAGGGGCGTTCAGGGACCCCCCAAAAGAGGGAGAAAAAACGAGATTTAAAAAGCACGAGATCCCCCCAGCCGGGGGAGAAAAGCAGTTTGGGAAGTGAGGAATGAGGAAGAATAAATAATTTCCACAGGATTTTGGGGCAGGGTTTTACATTTCCAGAGCATTTTGGGGCAGGATTTTGCCTTTCCAGATGATTTTGGGGCAGGATTTTACATTTCTAGATGATTTTGGGGCAGGATTTTGCCTCTACCACCCACCCCAAACCTGCAGGGAATTTCTGGCGCAGGGGCGTTCAGGGACCCCCCAAAAGAGGGAGAAAAAACGAGATTTAAAAAGCACGAGATCCCCCCAGCCGGGGGAGAAAAGCAGTTTGGGAAGTGAGGAATGAGGAAGAATAAATAAAAAATAAAAATAATGACATTTATTGATGGAACCACAGCTGGCCTGGGCATCGAAGCCACCTTGAGGGAGCGGCCCCAGAAAGCAGAAATTTGACGTTTTTTGGGTGTAAAGTGAATTTTACATTCTTTACTCTGCACGGCTCACGGCTTGGAGGAGGAGGAGGAGGAAGAGGAGGAGGAAGCGGCCAGAATGAACTTCCCCAGCTCCCCCACCCCCGCCAAAAGGGACAAAAAAATTGAAAAAAAAATAAAAAAAAAAGATTTAAAACCCAACAGAAACATCAGCTGTGGCCACTGCTGCCGCCCCAGGGAAGGCTGGAGCCACAGGAATGCCGCTTCCCACCAGGAACGAAGCCACAGCCAGAGGGAATTCCTCCTTTTTGTATCTCCAGCTCTGCAAAAATGTATATATTCCACAGATTTACAGACATTTACAGCTTCCCCGCGCCCTCTCCCCCGCCCAACGGGGGTTTTTTACATAATTACAAAACGCAGTTGTTGTTTCTGAAGCGTCTGCGCGCAGCCAAGGCTGTTTGGGGCCAAAAAAAGTGATTTTTGTGAAGCCCCCAGGGGAGGGAAGGGGCTGGGCAGCACCTGGCAGCAGGTGAGGCTGGCACAGCATCCCCAGCTTCTGCTCCAGAGCAGAAGTTTAGGCAGAGCAGCAGCAGCAGAAGGTGCTATTTCCAGGAAAAAAAATTTTAAAAAAACCAAAAACAACCAGAAAAACCCCAAAAACCACAAGCCTGCAAATGCCTGCTCCGCTGCCTCGGCCCTGCAGGAGCTGCTGGAGTTGGTTCCTCTGGGATCAGAAGCAAAAATCCACCTGAGCTCGTCCAGGTGAGGGGAGGAGAGGGAAAACTCTTCCAGAAGCCAGGAATGCTGCATCCATCAGCAGATCACCTTCCTCCTCCTCGGGAGCTGCTCCAGGGACGGCTCCGTGTCCCCCTGCGGGGGTCTGCAGCCAGAACCTGGGGTGGGCAGCCCCAGGGAGACAGTCCTCCAAAAATCTGGTTCTTGGGAGTAGCCAGTCCTCCAAAAATCTCATCCTGGGCATCCCCAAAGAGCCAGTCTTCCAAAATCTGGTGGTTGGGAGTAGCCAGTCCTCCAAAATCTGATTCCAGGCAGCCCCAAGGAGCCAGTCTTCCAAAATCTGGTGGTGGGCAGCTCCAAAGAGTCAGTCCTCCAAAAATCTGGTTCTTGGGAGTAGCCAGTCTTCCAAAATCTGATCCCGGGCAGCTCCAGGGAGCCAGTCCTTCCAAAATCTGGTGGTGGGCAGCACCAAAGAGCCAGTCCTTCCAAAATGTGATCCCAGGCAACCCCAGGAAGGCAGTTCTTCCAAAAATCTGGTGGTGGGCATCCCCAGGGAGACAGTCATCCAAAAATCTGGTTCTTGGGAGTAGCCAGTCCTCGAAAAATCTCATCCTGGGCATCCCCAAAGAGCCAGTCCTTCCAAAAATCTGGTGGTGGGCAGCTCCAAAGAGTCAGTCCTCCAAAAATCTGGTGGTTGGCATGCCCAAAGAGCCAGTCCTTCCAAAATCTGGTTCTTGGGAGTAGCCAGTCCTCCAAAAATCTGGTGGTGGGCATCCCCAAGGAGCCAGACCTTCCAAAATGTGATCCTGGGCATCCCCAAAGAGCCAGTCCTCCAAAATGTGATCCCAGGCAGCCCCAGGGAGCCAGTCCTCCCAAAGTCTGGTTCCTGGGAGTGCTGGGGAGCCAGTCCTCCAAAATCTGATCCTGGGCAGCACCGCGGAGGCAGTCCTTCCAAAATCTGGTGGTTGGCATGCCCAAAGAGCCAGTCCTTCCAAAGTCTGATCCTGGGAGTGCCAAGGAGCCAGTCCTCCAAAAATCTGGTTCTTGGGAGTAGCCAGTCCTCCAAAAGTCTGATCCCAGGCAGCCCCAGGGAGCCAGTCCTTCCAAAATGTGATCCTGGGGGTCCCAGGGAGGCAGGCCCCCCACAGCGGGCCCCGGGGGCGCGGGCAGGCCGGGCTCACCGGATCATGTAGGCCAGGCTGGCGCCCAGGCCGGCCACGCCCGCGAAGGCCATCAGAACGTTCCGGACGCTGCCCTCCAGATCCTCCGGGCGGAAAAAGTCCACGAAGCCCTCCTGGGGAGAGAGCGGCGAGCCTCAGAGCGGGCAGGCAAAATGTATATATTCCACAGATTTACAGACATTTACAGCTTCCCCGCGCCCTCTCCCCCGCCCAACGGGGGTTTTTTACATAATTACAAAACGCAGTTGTTGTTTCTGAAGTGTTTGGGGCCAAAAAAAGTGATTTTTGTGAAGCCCCCAGGGGAGGGAAGGGGCTGGGCAGCACCTGGCACAGCATCCCCAGCTTCTGCTCCAGAGCAGAAGTTTAGGCAGAGCAGCAGCAGCAGAAGGTGCTATTTCCAGGAAAAAAAATTTTAAAAAAACCAAAAACAACCAGAAAAACCCCAAAAACCACAAGCCTGCAAACGCCTGCTCCGCTGCCTCGGCCCTGCAGGAGCTGCTGGAGTTGGTTCCTCTGGGATCAGAAGCAAAAATCCACCTGAGCTCGTCCAGGTGAGGGGAGGAGAGGGAAAACTCTTCCAGAAGCCAGGAATGCTGCATCCATCAGCAGATCACCTTCCTCCTCCTCGGGAGCTGCTCCAGGGACGGCTCCGTGTCCCCCTGCGGGGGTCTGCAGCCAGAACCTGGGGTGGGCAGCCCCAGGGAGACAGTCCTCCAAAATCTGGGGGTGGGCAGCCCCAGGGAGACAGTCCTCCAAAAATCTGGTTCTGGGCAGCCCCAGGGAGACAGTCCTCCAAAAATCTGGTTCTTGGGAGTAGCCAGTCCTCCAAAAATCTCATCCTGGGCATCCCCAAAGAGCCAGTCCTTCCAAAAATCTGGTGGTGGGCAGCTCCAAAGAGTCAGTCCTCCAAAAATCTGGTTCTTGGGAGTAGCCAGTCTTCCAAAATCTGATCCTGGGCAGCTCCAGGGAGCCAGTCGTTCCAAAATCTGGTGGTGGGCAGCACCAAAGAGCCAGTCCTTCCAAAATGTGATCCCAGGCAACCCCAGGAAGGCAGTTCTTCCAAAAATCTGGTGGTGGGCATCCCCAGGGAGACAGTCATCCAAAAATCTGGTTCTTGGGAGTAGCCAGTCTTCCAAAATCTGATCCTGGGCAGCTCCAGGGAGCCAGTCGTTCCAAAATCTGGTGGTGGGCAGCACCAAAGAGCCAGTCCTTCCAAAATGTGATCCCAGGCAACCCCAGGAAGGCAGTTCTTCCAAAAATCTGGTGGTGGGCATCCCCAAGGAGCCAGACCTTCCAAAATGTGATCCTGGGCATCCCCAAAGAGCCAGTCCTCCAAAATGTGATCCCAGGCAGCCCCAGGAGCCAGTCCTTCCAAAATCTGGTGGTTGGCATGCCCAAAGAGCCAGTCCTTCCAAAGTCTGATCCTGGGAGTGCCAAGGAGCCAGTCCTCCAAAAATCTGGTTCTTGGGAGTGCTGGGGAGCCAGTCCTCCAAAATGTGATCCCAGGCAGCCCCAGGAGCCAGTCCTTCCAAAATTCTGGCTCTGGGCAGCCCCAGGGAGCCAGTCCTCCCAAAGTCTGGTTCCTGGGAGTGCTGGGGAGCCAGTCCTCCAAAATCTGATCCTGGGCAGCACCGCGGAGGCAGTCCTTCCAAAATCTGGTGGTTGGCATGCCCAAAGAGCCAGTCCTCCAAAAATCTGGTTCTTGGGAGTGCCAAGGAGCCAGTCTTCCAAAAATCTGGTTCTTGGGAGTAGCCAGTCCTCCAAAAGTCTGATCCCAGGCAGCCCCAGGGAGCCAGTCCTTCCAAAATGTGATCCTGGGGGTCCCAGGGAGGCAGTCCCCCCAAAGTCTGGTTCTTGGGGGTCCCAGGGAGGCAGTCCTCCCAAAGTCTGATCCTGGGGGTCTCAGGGAGGCAGGCCCCCCAAAGTCTGATCCTGGGGGTCCCAGGGAGGCAGTCCCCCCACAGCGTGCCCCGGGGGCGCGGGCAGGCCGGGCTCACCGGATCATGTAGGCCAGGCTGGCGCCCAGGCCGGCCACGCCCGCGAAGGCCATCAGAACGTTCCGGACGCTGCCCTCCAGATCCTCCGGGCGGAAAAAGTCCACGAAGCCCTCCTGGGGAGAGAGCGGCGAGCCTCAGAGCGGGCAGGCCGGGCACAGCCCCCAGACCCACTGCAGGGAAAACAGCCCCCAGACCCACTGCAGCCCCAAACAGCCCCCAGACCCACTGCAGGGTAAAACAGCCCCCAGACCCACTGCAGCCCCAAACAGCCCCCAGACCCACTGCAGGGAAAACAGCCCCCAGACCCACTGCAGCCTCAAACATCCCCCAGACCCATTTCATCCTGCTCATCCCCTCTGCTCCCCTAGACCCATTTTATCCTAAAATATCCCCAGACCCATTTCAGCCTCAAACAGCCCCCAGACCCATTTCATCCTGCTCATCCCCTGTGCACCCCCAGCCCCATTTCAGCCTCAAACAGCCCCCAGACCCATTTCATCCTCAAACAACCCCAGAGCCATTTCAGGCTAAAACAGACCCCAGCCCCATTTCATCCTGCCCATCCCCTGTGCTCCCCCAGCCCCATTTCATCCTCAAACATCCTCAGAGCCATTTCAGGCTAAAGCAGCCCCCAGCCCCATTTCATCCTGCTCATCCCCAGTGCTCCCCCCGCCCCATTTCATCCTGCACTCTCCAGTGTTCTCCCTGTGCTCCCCCAGCCCCATTTCAGCCCAGCGTGTCAGACTGTGCCCCCGCCCCAACTCCCCCAGCCCCATTTCATCCACGGGCCAGCTCAGCCCCCCCAGGGCTGCCCCACCTTTGGCAATGAGCAGGAACACCCCAAAAATCTGCTTTTTATCCCCAACCACTCCAGGCAGCTAACGCCGAGTCGCTCCTACACCCCCACAACCCCCCCGGGACACAACCACACACCCCAAAACCAGCCAAAAACCCAGAAATATTGGAAAAAACCAGGAATGGTGACTCACCCAGCCCCCCTGGCTCTCCAGCCACTCCCTCTTGGTGGAGACCAGGGCGTCGGTGATGATCCCGGCCAGGGAGCCGATGCTCTGCTCCTGCTTGATGCTCTTCAGGTGCTTGGCCACCAAGGCCCCGAAGGCCACCAGGGTCACCACGCGGCCCCAGTTGGTCACCCCGTCGCTGAACACGTGCGCAGCCACCTCCACCACGGCCTGCAGGTCCTCTTCCTGCTGGATCTGCAGCTTGCGCAGCATTCCTGCGGGATTGCCGGCGATTAGGGGCTGGGAGGGGCTGGGAGCCCCCAAAACATGGGATTTGGGGTGGGAGCCCCCCAGAAAATGGAATTTGGGGTGGAACCCCACCCCAAAAAATGGATTTTGGGATGGGACACCCCCCAAAAAATGGAATTTGGGGTGGGACCCCCCCCAGAAAATGGAATTTGGGGTGGGAGCCCCCCCAAAAATAATAAATAGAATCATTTAAATAAATAAAATAGTTTAAATAAATACATAAAATAATTGTAAAATAATTTAAATTTAAATATAAATTTAAAATATTATTTAAATTATTTTATGAATTAAAAGTTAAATTAAAAAATAATGTTTTTAAATAATGTAAATTTAAATAAAAATTAATAAAATAATTTACATCAAATAAAATAATTTAAATTAAACACAATTTACATTACTTTAAGATAATTATAAATAATTTAAATTAAAATACAATAAAAATCATTTAAATTCATGAAATAATTTAAATCATAAAATAAATTTAAAATAATTTGAATTATTTCTAAATAGCATAAAATAATTTAAAATTAAAATTCATATAAATTAAAAATTTTAATTTTAAGCAATTTTTAAATTAAATTTAATTTATTTGAAGTCTGCCTGGCAGAGCAGCACCCCCAGCTCGACCTCCAGTGCCCTGCCAAGGAGCAGCAAAGGAGCCCGGGCTTTAGAAAGGGTCAGAACGGGGCAGAACATTGGGGACAGGAAGGATCCGAGTGATCCCAGTGGGAATTGGGGATAAGAAATGATCCCAGTGATCCCATTGATCCCACTGCCTTTCCCAGTGATCCCAGTGGGAGCTGGGAACAGGAACTGATCCCAGAGATCCCTCTGGGAATTGGGACCAGGAACTGATCCCCTGATCCCCCTGGGAATTGGGGATAAGAAATGATCCCAGAGATCCCAGTGGGAGCTGGGGCCAGGAACTGATCCCAGTGATCCCAGTGATCCCCCTGGGAACAGGGAACAGGAACTGATCCCAGAGATCCCTCTGGGAATTGGGGATAAGAAATGATCCCAGTGATCCCATTGATCCCACTGCCTTTCCCAGTGATCCCAGTGGGAGCTGGGAACAGGAACTGATCCCAGAGATCCCTCTGGGAACTGGGACCAGGAACTGATCCCCTGATCCCCCTGGGAATTGGGGATAAGAAATTATCCCAGAGATCCCAGTGGGAGCTGGGAACAGGAACTGATCCCAGAGACCCCCCTGGGAATTGGGACCAGGAACTGATCCCCTGATCCCCCTGGGAACAGGGAACAGGAACTGATCCCAGAGATCCCTCTGGGAATTGGGGCCAGGAACTGATCCCCTGACCCCTCTCCTTCCCACTGCCTTTCCCAGTGATCCCAGTGGGAGCTGGGAACAGGAACTGATCCCAGAGATCCCTCTGGGAATTGGGGCCAGGAACTGATCCCCTGATCCCCCTGGGAATTGGGGATAAGAAATGATCCCAGTGATCCCAGTGGGAGCTGGGAACAGGAACTGATCCCAGTGATCCCAGAGATCCCCCTGGGAACAGGGAACAGGAACTGATCCCAGAGATCCCTCTGGGAATTGGGGCCAGGAACTGATCCCCTGACCCCTCTCCTTTCCCAGCAGCACGGCTCAGGATGAAACCGAAGCTCTTTGTGCTCAGCAAACAAAAAAAGGAAGGAGCCAAAAAAAGGGACGAGCTGAGGAAACGGCACATCCTCCTGCAAGGAGGGGGGTGTTCCACCAGACAGCACCCTGACACCTCCCGGGCACCCCAAAACTGCTGCAGGGACCCCAAAACTGCTCTAGAAACCTGCATCCTAAAACCCCCCCAGGAACCCCAAAACTCCTACAAGAAACTGCACCCTAAAACCCCAAAACTGCTAGAGAAACCTACACCCTAAAACCTCACAGGAGCCCCAAAACTCCTGCAGGGACCCCAAAACTGCTGCAAGAAACTGCACCCTAAAACCCCAAAATTGCTGCAGGAACCTGCATCCTAAAACCCTCCCAGGAACCCCAAAACTGCTACAGGAACCTTCACCCTGACACTCCCCAGGCATGTGCAGCTCGACACCCCCCAGGCACCCCAAAAGTGCTGTAGGGACCTGCACCCTAAAACCCCAAAACTGTTAGAGGAACCTACACCCTAAAACCTCCCAGGAGCCCCAAAACTGCTACAAGAAACTGCACTCTAAAACCCCAAAACTGCTAGAGGAACCTACACCCTAAACCCCCCCCCAGAACCCCAAAACTGCTGCAGGAACCTTCACCCTGACACCCCCCAGGCATGTGCAGCTCGACACCCCCCAGGCACCCCAGAAGTGCTGCAGGCACCCCAAAAGTGCTGCAGGCACCCCAGGCCCTGCTGGCTCTGCCTGCCCGCTCTGAGCCCGGCCCAGCCCAACCTGTATCCTAAAACCCCCCCAGGAACCCCAAAACTGCTGCAGGGACCCCAAAACTGCTACAGGAACCTGCACCCTAAAACCCCAAAACCGCTAGAGAAACCTACACCCTAAAACCTCGCAGGAGCCCCAAAACTGCTACAAGAAACTGCACCCTAAAACCCCAAAACAGCTACAGGAACCTGTATCCTAAAACCCTCCCAGGAACCCCAAAACTCCTGCAGGTGCCCCAAAACTGCTGCAGGAACCTGCACCCTAAAACCCCAAAACCGCTAGAGAAACCTACACCCTAAAACCTCGCAGGAGCCCCAAAATTCCTGCAGGAACCTGCATCCTAACCCCCCCCCCCAGGAACCCCAAAACTCCTGCAGGTGCCCCAAAACTGCTCCAGAAACCTGCATCCCAAAACCCCCCAGGAACCCCAAAACTGCTACAAGAAACTGCACCCTAAAACCCCAAAACTGCTACAGGAACCTTCACCCTGACACTCCCCAGGCATGTGCAGCTCGACACCCCCCAGGCACCCCAAAAGTGCTGTAGGGACCTGCACCCTAAAACCCCAAAACTGTTAGAGGAACCTACACCCTAAAACCTCCCAGGAGCCCCAAAACTGCTACAAGAAACTGCACTCTAAAACCCCAAAACTGCTAGAGGAACCTACACCCTAAACCCCCCCCCAGAACCCCAAAACTGCTGCAGGAACCTTCACCCTGACACCCCCCAGGCATGTGCAGCTCGACACCCCCCAGGCACCCCAGAAGTGCTGCAGGCACCCCAAAAGTGCTGCAGGCACCCCAGGCCCTGCTGGCTCTGCCTGCCCGCTCTGAGCCCGGCCCAGCCCAGCCCAGCTGACTCAAACCCAGCTCCAAGCCGTCACTTCCCATTCCCAGCTCAACCCCAGCCCTGCACAAGGGGGGGAAATGCATGAAAATGGATTTTTCCAGAGAAATCTGGGATCCCTGGAGGTGCCCAGGGCTTGTTTGGAGCACCCTGGGATGGTGGAAGGGGTCCCTGCCATGGCACTGGATGAGTTTTAAAATCTATTTCAACCCAAACCCTTCCATGGCTCTGTGAGCACATCAGCCAGAAGAATTCCCCCCACCAAAAATCCCCTTGCACCTGAACTGGGCAAGCTGAAAATCCCGAGCTAACTAATATTTGGATACTTTAAATACATGCAAACAGATTTCCCAGAGCAGCTGGGGCTGCCCCTGGCAGTGCCCAGGGCCAGGCTGGACAGGTTGGAGCACCCTGGGATGGTGGAGAATGTCGTTGCTCGTAGGACTGGAGGAGTTTTAAAATCTATTTCAACCCAAACCCTTCCATGGCTCTGTGAGCACATCAGCCAGAAGAATTCCCCCCACCAAAAATCCCCTTGCACCTGAACTGGGCAAGCGGAAAATCCCGAGCTAACTAATATTTGGATACTTTAAATACATGCAAACAGATTTCCCAGAGCAGCTGGGGCTGCCCTGGATCCCTGGCAGTGCTGGGCAGGGGTTGGAGCACCCTGGGATGGTGGAGAGTGTCGTTGCTCGTAGGACTGGAGGAGTTTTAAAATCTATTTCAACCCAAACCCTTCCATGGCTCTGTGAGCACATCAGCCAGAAGAATTCCCCCCACCAAAAATCCCCTTGCACCTAAACTGGGACACAGTGAGGATCTGAAACTCCTGAGCTCACCAATCTTTGGATTAAATACATAAAAACCAGATTTCTCAGGGCAGCTGGGACTGCCCTGGATCCCTGGCAGTGCTGGGCAGGGCTTGGAGCACCCTGGGGATGGTGGAAAATGCCCTTGCTTTTGGGACTGGAGGAGTTTTAAAATCTATTTCAACCCAAACCATTGCATGGTTGTATGAGCACATCACCCAGAAGAATTCCCCCATTAAAAATCCCCTTGCACCTGAACTGGGCAGGCTGAAAATCCCGAGTTAACTAACCTTTGGACACTTTATATACATGCAAACAGATTTCCCAGAGCAGCTGTGGCTGCCCTGGATCCCTGGAGGTGCCCAAGGCCAGGCTGAACAGGGCTGGGATGGTGGAAAATGTCCTTGCTCATGGGGCTGGATGAGTTTTTGGGTCTGTTTCAATCCAAACCCCTCCATGGCTCTATGAAAACATTACCCAGAAGAATTCCCCCACCAAAAACCCCCTTGCACTTAAACTGGGCAGGCTGAAAATCCCGAGCTAACTAATCTTTGGACACTTTATATACATAAAAACAGATTTCCCAGGGAAGCTGTGGCTGCCCTGGATCCCTGGAGGTGCCCAAGGCCAGCTTGGACAGGCCTGGGATGGTGGAAAATGTCCTGGCTCGTGGGGCTGGATGAGTTTTTGGGTCTGTTTCAACCCGAACCCTTCCACGGCTGTATGAGCACGTCACCCAGAAGAACTCCCCCAGTAACCCCCCGTGGCCCGGAACGGGGCCGAGGCTCCGGAGCTCGCCGGGCTCTGCCCGCCCGGGACGATCCGCCGGTGGGGGCCGCGGGAGGAGCCGGGGCTAATCTGTAACCAGGTTATCTCCTCCGCACACAGCAGCACCGGCGGCTTCTCCTCCTCCGCCCCGCGGAACAAAGTTCACTTTCGTTTCTCAGCGCTTCCCAACCGCTTTCATTTAACCCTTTCCGAGCCAAAGCCGCGCCCCAGCCCCGCCGGGGAGCCGCCGCACAACAGGTTGAAGCCGACGACGGCTTTCGGCTTCACGGCGAACATGGCGCCCGGTGCGAGCGGCCGGCGGGGTGCGGGCGGGACCGGCGCGGCCGGGTTATATAACCGGCGGCGGTGACGCCGGGGAGGCGGGGCGGGGGCGGGACGGCGAGCGGCGCTCCTCCGCCTCCGCCTCCGCTTCCGTTCGCGCGGCTGCCCAGCCAGAGGGGAGGGGGCGATCTGCCGTGCCCGCCGTGCCCCGAGCCCGGCTCCCCGCTGCTCCCGGTGCCGGGCAGCGGCTCCCCGGTGGTGCCGTGCCGGTGCCTGCCGTTCCCGCATCGCCCCGGGCGCGGCGGGGATGGGACCCCCGGGCTGAGCCCCCCCGGCAGCGCGGGGCATCCTCGTGGCACCGGCCGCCTGGGTCCCGTGCCCTGCCGGAGCCGCCCGGTCCATTCCCGGTTCGTTCCCGGTCCCTTCCCGGTCCAATCCCGGTCCAATCCCGATCCCTTCCCGGTCCATATCCCCGGTCCAATCCCGATCCCTTCCCGGTCCATATCCCCGGTCCCTTCCCGGTTAATTCCCGGTCCATATTCCCGGTCCATTCCCAGGATAATTATATATTCTATATATAATTATAGAAGAATATATAGATATTTTTATATAGAAGAATAAATAGATAGAATAATAAATATTATATAGAAGAATAAATAGATATATAGAAGAATAAATATAGAAGAATATATAGAAGAATATTTTTATATAGAAGAATTATATATTCTATATCTTTATATAGAAGAAATAGATATTCTATATTTCTATATAGAAGAAATATATATTCTATATCTTTATATAGAAGAAATAGATATTCTGTATTTTTATATAGAAGAAATATATATTCTATATTTTTATATAGAAGAAGAAATATGTCTTCTATATTTTTATGTAGAAGAAATATGTCTTCTATGTTTCTATATAGAAGAAAGATATTTTATATTTCTGTATAGGAGAAGAAATAGATATTCTGTATTTTTATACAGAAGAAGAAATAGATATTCTATATCCCAGTGGGGTTTGGGGACAGGAGATCCCAGTGCCTCGGGGATGAAAAGGAAAATGCTGGGAGGAAACAGCTCCTCCTGCTCCCGGGAGGCACTGAGAGCTGTCCCCACATTTTTGGGGACAATCCGTGACAAATCCAAGCTCACTGTGCTATCTTTGAAGGTGCCGTGTCCCCGGGCACCATTTTTGGGGACAAACTGACCAATTCAAGCATCCTGAGCATCACTGTGCTCTGTTCGGAGCTGTCCCCTCCCTGTCCCCACATTTTTGGGGACAATCTGTTTCCAATCCCAGCTCTCTGCGCTCTGTTCGGAGCTGTCCCCTCCCTGTCCCCACATTTTTGGGGACAATCTGTTTCCAATCCCAGCCCTCTGCGCTCTGTTCGGAGCTGTCCCCTCCCTGTCCCCACATTTTTGGGGACAAACCGTGACAAATCCAAGGCCACTGAACATCACTGTGCTCAGTTTGGAGCTGTCCCCTCCCTGCCCCCACATTTTTGGGGACAATCTGTTTCCAATCCCAGCCCTCTGCGCTCTGTTCGGAGCTGTCCCCTCCCTGTCCCCACATTTTTGGGGACAAACTGAGACCAATCCAAGCCTCTGTCACCATCACTGTGCTCAGTTTGGAGCTGTCCCCTCCCTGTCCCCACATTTTTGGGGACAATCCGTGCCCAGTCCCAGCCCTCTGCGCTGTCCCCTCCCTGTCCCCACATTTTTGGGGACAAACTGAGATCAATCCCGGCCCTGTGTGCTCAGTTTGGAGCTGTCCCCTCCCTGTCCCCACATTTTTGGGGACAATCCGTGCCCGGTCCCAGCCCTCCCGGCTGTCCCCTCCCCGTCCCCACATTTTTGGGGACAAACTGAGACCAATCCAAGCCTCTGTCACCATCACTGTGCTCAGTTTGGAGCTGTCCCCTCCCCGTCCCCTCATTTTTGGGGACAGTCCGTGCCCGGTCCCAGCCCTGTGTGCTCAGTTTGGAGCTGTCCCCTCCCTGTCCCCACATTTTTGGGGAGAGCCCCAGCCCCCTGCGCCGTTCGGAGCCGCGGTGGGCGCAGCCCCCTCCCCTCCAAACCAGCAATCCCGGGGGATTCCATCCCCCGGGGGTCCCGTGCCCCCCCCGGAGCAGGGCTGCCTGGGGGGATCCGTCCCTCCCAAAATCCTTCCCGCGGCCCCGAGGAACGCGTCCTTGCCGGGAGGAGAATTCTTGGCAGCGGAGCGGGGACACGGAGCCCCGGCAGCGCCGAGCTCGGGGACAAACACGAGCGGGACAGCGCGTCCCTGCCTGTCCCCGCAGGGCCCCGGGGCCTCGGGAATTCCCGGTGCCGGGGAGCCGGAGAGCCCCGGGCCGGGGACGCGCCCGGCTGGAAATGGCACGGGTGGGGACAGAGCCGGGAGAGCTGAGGGGGCACTGGGGACAGGTGGGACACAGGTGGCACTGGGGACAGGGGGCACTGGGGGCACAGAGGTGGCACTGGGGACAGAGTGAGCCTGGAGAGAGCTGAGGGTGGCACTGGGGACACAGAGGTGGCACTGGGCACAGAGGTGGACAATGTGGAAGTTTTCTGCAGCTGGAGCAAAGATTTGTGTTGGTAAAACCCTGCCAGTCCCTGCTGTGAGCCAGGGTGGCACAGTGGAGACCCCAAAAATGGGGAACCCCCCAAAAATGGGAAACCCCCCAAAAATGGGAGACCCCCCAATGGAGACCCCAACAATAGGAGACCCCCCCACAATAGGAGACCCCCCCACAATGGGGAACCCCCCAAAAATGGGAAACCCCCCAAAAATGGGAGACCCCCCCAATGGAGACCCCAACAATGGAGACCCCAACAATGGGAGACCCCCCAAAAACGGGAGACCCCACAAGGGAGACCCCCACAATGGAGACCCCAACAGTGGGAGACCCCCCCAATGGAGACCCCAACAATAGGAGACCCCCCCACAATGGGAGACCCGCCAAAAATGGGAGACCCCCACAAGGGAGACCCCCACAATAGAGACCCCCAAGCCAGGCAGCAGCACGAGGGGGGGGGCAGGGGGTGCCAGCATCACCCCCCTGCCCCCCTCAGTGCCCACCCAGCTCTGGGGGGTGGCATGGAGGAACCCCCTGCCACGGTGCCAAACACTTGGGGGGTGTCCCACACATTTAGGGGCTGTCCCCCCACATTTGGGGGATGTCCCCACATGTTTAGGGGTGTCCCCATATATTTCGGGAGTGTCCCCACACGTTTAAGGGGTGTCTCCCCACATTTAGGGGGTGCCCCCTCAAATTTAGGGGGTGTCCCCACACATTTGGGGGGTGTCCCCACACGTTTAAGGGGTGTCCCCACATGTTTGAGGGTGTCCCCACACCTTTAGGGGCTGTCCCCCCACATTTGGGGGGTGTCCCCACATGTTGGGGGGTGTCCCCACATGTTTGGGGGTGTCCCCACACATTTAAGGGCTGTCCCCACATGTTTAAGGGGTGTCCCCACACATTTGGGGGTGTCCCCACGTGTTTAAGGGCGTCCCCCCACATTCAGGGGTGTCCCCCCACATTCAGGGCTGTCCCCCCACATTCGGGGGTGTCCCCCCACCCCTGGGGCTGTCCCCTCCCTGAGTCCCCACACATTCAGGGGTGTCCCCACACCTTTGGGGGCTGTCCCCCCACATTCAGGGGTGTCCCCCCACATTTAGGGCTGTCCCCCCACATTCAGGGCTGTCCCCCCACATTCAGGGGTGTCCCCCCACATTTAGGGCTGTCCCCCCACATTCGGGGGTGTCCCCCCACATTCAGGGCTGTCCCCCCACATTCGGGGGTGTCCCCCCACCCCTGGGGGTGTCCCCTCCCTGTGTCCCCCCACATTCAGGGCTGTCCCCCCACATTCAGGGCTGTCCCCCCACATTTAGGGCTGTCCCCCCACATTCAGGGCTGTCCCCCCACATTCGGGGGTGTCCCCCCACATTCAGGGCTGTCCCCCCACATTCAGGGCTGTCCCCCTACATTTGGGGGTGTCCCCCCCACCCCTGGGGGTGTCCCCTCCCTGTCCCCCCCCGCACAGGGACAGCCCCACAGCAGCAATGCCCCTTTGCACCTCTCCCTTTATTTCCTCTTTTGGGGTCTCACTTCCCCTTTTTTTGGCGTCCAATAAAAACCAAACACAGCGATCCAGAAGAGCTGAACATGTAAAAAAATTATATATATATATATTTAATTCTTTTTTTTTTTTTTGTTTTTAATATCTATTTTTCACCTTTTTACTGAACATGTAAAAAAATTATATATATATATATTTAATTCTTTTTTTTTTTTTTGTTTTTAATAGCTATTTGTCACCTATTTACAGCGTGGCTGGGACGGACAGCAGGACACCACTGTCCCAGCCAGGTGACACGGGCAGGACCCTGAGGGGACAAGGACAGCCCCCAGCCCCTCCTGAGCCCTTGTCCCCTCCCCGGGGCTGCTTCATCCTCGGGGCACACAAAATTCCAGCACGCCCTGGGTAAACAAGTGGCACAGGTGGCACAGGTGACACAGGTGACACAGGTGGCACAGGTGACACACAGAGTGCCCGGGGCACGCCCGGCTCAGCAGGAAGGTGCAGGAGGAGGAAAACCCAGCCCGGGCATCCCTCACTCCTGCCCCTCCTCTGGCTCCTGGGGCAGCTCTGGGGCACAGCTGTGCCCACTGCAGGGAAAGGTGGCACCAGGAGGGCACAGTGCCACCCCCAGCCATGGCTCTGCAGCTTCTAAGGTTTGGGGATTTTTGTTGTTGTGATGTTTGTTTTAATTTGGGGGTTTTGTTATTTTTCCCCCCCAGGTTTGAGACAAAACAAAAACAAGAAGGGAAAACAATGGGGAAAAAAAAGAGATCAAAGTCTGGGATGCCCTGGCACAGCTGTGCCCAGTGCAGGGAAAAGTGGCACCAGGAGGGCACAGTGCCACCCCCAGCCATGGCCCTGCAGGTTTTAAAGGTTTGGGGATTTTTTTGTTGTGGTGTTGGTGTTAATTTGTGAGTTTTGGGGTTTTTTTTCCCCCCAGGTTTGAGACAAAACAAAAACAAGAAGGGAAAACAAATAGGAAAAGAAAGAGATCAAAGCTTGGACGCCCAGCACTCTCAGAGCACAGCTTTGCCCCGGCCCCCTCCCACCCCAGCCTGTCCCGGGTGCTTTTCATCCCTTCCTGGTGGGTCCTGCCCGTCCCTCACCCCAGGACCAGTGCCAGCAGCACCCATCCCTGGCTGCCTGCTGCAGGGTGAGAGCCAGGGCTGGGCTGGGCAGGGCTCTGCAGGGCCCAGCTCCTCCTGCTGCCTTCAGCTCCCAGCTGTGCCACAGGGCACCAGGGACAGACAAACTGCCCCGGGCCTCGAGGCAGCTGAGCCACCCCGGCCAAACCCAGCCAAACCCCTCCGGGCAAACCCACCCAAACCCCTCTGGGCAAACCCACCCAAACCCCTCTGGGCAAACCCACCCAACCCCCTCTGGCCAAACCCAGCCAAACCCCTCCTGCCAAACCCAGCCAAATCCTTCTGGTGTGTCCTTCTGATCAAACCCAGCCAAACACAGCCAAACCCCTCTGGGCAAACCCAGACAAACCCCTCTGGTTGTGTCCTTCTGATCAAACTCAGCCAAATCCTTCTGGTGTGTCCTTGTGATCAAATCCAGCCAAACTCCTCTGATCAAACCCAGCCAAATCCTTCTGATGTGTCCTTGTGATCAAACCCAGCCAAGCCCCTCTGGGCAAACCCAGCCAAATCCTTCTGATGTGTCCTTGTGATCAAACCCAGCCAAGCCCCTCTGGGCAAACCCAGCCAAATCCTTCTGATGTGTCCTTGTGATCAAACCCAGCCAAACCCTTCTGCTTCGTGTCCTTCTGGCCAAATCCAGCCAAGCTCCTCTGGCCAAATCCAGCCAAACCCCTCGGGTCAAACCCAGACAAACCCCTCTGGTGTGTCCTTCTGATCAAATCCAGCCAAACTCCTCTGATCAAACCCAGCCAAATCCTTCTGGTTGTGTCCTTGTGATCAAATCCAGTCAAACCCTTCTGGTTCTGTCCTTCTGATCAAACCCAGCCAAACTCCTCTGGTCAAACCCAGACAAATCCTTCTGGCTGTGTCCTTGTGATCAAATCCAGCCAAACCCCTCTGCTTATGTCCTTGTGGCCAAGCCCCTCTGTTTTTGTCCCTCTGGCTGTGTCCCTCTGGCCAAGCTCAGCCAAGTCCCTCTGGTTCTGTCCTTGTGATCAAACCCAGCCAAACCCTTCTGGTTGTGTCCTTCTGGCCAAATCCAGCCAAACCCCTCTGGACAAACTCAGCCAAATCCTTCTGGTGTGTCCCTCTGGCCAAATTCAGTCTAAGTCTTTCTGGTTTTATCCCTCTGACCAAATTCAGCCAAGCCCTTCTGCTTGTGTCCTTCTGATCAAATCCAGCCAAACCCCTCTGGTCAAGCTCAGCCAAACCCCTCTGGTGTGTCCTTCTGGCCAAGCCCCTCTGTTTTTGTCCCTCTGGCTGTGTCCCTCTGGCCAAATTCAGTCAAACACCTCTGGCCAAATTCAGCCAAGCCCTTCTGGTTTTATCCCTCTGGTCAAGCTCAGCCAAATCCTTCTGGTTCTGTCCCTCTGGCCAAATTCAGTCTAAGTCTTTCTGGTTTTATCCCTCTGACCAAATTAAGCCAAGCCCTTCTGGTTTTTTCCCTCTGGTTAAATTCAGCCAAGCTCCTCTGGTCAAGCTCAGCCAAATCCTTCTGGTTTTTTCCCTCTGGTCAAGCTCAGCCAAGCCCTTCTGTTTTTTCCCCTCTGGCCAAATTCAGTCAAGTCTTTCTGGTTTTATCCCTCTGGTCAAGCTCAGCCAAATCCTTCTGGTTGTGTCCTTCTGGCCAAGCCCCTCTGGTTTTGTCCCCCTGGCCAAGCTCCCCCAGCTGAGGTGGGGCTCTGCCCCCAAAGCACCCAAAGGTGTTTCACACACTGCCCAGCCTGTCCCACCCCTCTGGACACGCTGTGCCCTGTGAGCTGAGCCAGGGACACATCCCAGGCAGCTCGGCCCAACAGCACCTCAGACCTGGAATTTGTTTCATCTCAGCCAATGTCAGCACTTTGAAGCTCTAAAGCACACACCTGAGCATGCCTGCAGAGCTGGGGCCACACCTGTGACAGCTGGGGTCCCAACTTTAGATCAGGGATCACACCTGTGAGAGCTGGGGTCACCATTTCAGATCTGGGGTCACAACTTCAGATCAGGGATCACACCTGTGAGAGCTGGGATCACACCTGTGAGAGCTGGGGTCACACCTGTGACAGCTGGGGTTACACCTGTGACAGCTGGGGTCACCATTTCAGATCTGGGATCACACCTGTGACAGCTGGGGTCACGACTTTAGATCAGGGATCACACCTGTGAGAGCTGGGGTCACCATTTCAGATCTGGGATCACAATCTCAGATCAGGGATCACAATTTCAGATCAGGGATCACACCTGTGAGAGCTGGGATCAAAATTTCAGATCAGGGATCACAATTTCAGATCAGGGATCACACCTGTGACAGCTGGGATCCCACTTTCCAAATCTGGGATCACTATTTTCAGATCAGGGATCACACCTGTGAGAGCTGGGGTCACAATCTCAGATTTGGGATCACACCTGTGAGAGCTGGGGTCACCATTTCAGATCTGGGATCACAATTTCCAATCAGGGATCACACCTGTGAGAGCTGGGATCACACTTTCCAAACCTAGAATCACAATTTCCAGATCAGGGACCACAATTTCCAAACCTGAGATCACTCTTTCCAGATCTGAGATCACACTTTCCGTATCTGGGATCACACCTGCCAGATCAGGGATCACTTTTCAGATGTGGGATCACAATTTCCAGGTCTGAGATCCCACTCTCCAGATCTGGGATCACACCTGCCAGACTTGGGATCACTATTTTCAGATCTGGGATCACACCTGACAGGTCAGGGACCACAATTTCCAAACCTGAGATCACTCTTTCCAGATCTGAGATCACACTTTCCGTATCTGGGATCACGCCTGCCAGATGAGGGATCACTTTTCAGATGTGGGATCACAATTTCCAGGTCTGGGATCACACCTGTGACATCTGGGATCACTTTCCACATCTGGGATCACTATTTTCAGATCTGGGATCACACCTGCCAGATCAGGGATAGCAATTTCCAGGTCTGAGATGACAATTTCCAGATCTGGGATCACACCTGTGAGATCTAGGATCACTCTCCTGCCCAGCTGCCCCAGTCTCTGTGACCCCAAGCCCTGAAATCCCTTCCCACCCCCCAGCCCTGCCCTCTGCTCTCCTCCAGGTGCCTCCCCCGAGCCCCCTCTGCTCCTCGGGGGCTCTCCCAGCCAGCAAGGAGGCAGAGCTCCACCTGTGAGCCAGGATGGTCCCAGGACAGCTCCAGGATGGTGCCAGGATGATTCCAGGATGGTTCTTCTGGAGTTCTCCCAGCCATCAAGGAGGCAGAGCTCCACCTGTGAGCCAGGATGTCTCCAGGATGGTGCCAGGATGATTCCAGGATGTCTCCAGGATGATTCCAGGATGGTTCTTCTGGAGTTCTCCCAGCCATCAAGGAGGCAGAGCTCCACCTGTGAGCCAGGATGGTCCCAGGACAGCTCCAGGATGGTGCCAGGATGATTCCAGGATGTCTCCAGGATGATTCCAGGATGGTTCTTCTGGACTTCTCCCAGCCAGGAAAGAGGCAGAGCTCCATCTGTGAGCCAGGACAGCTCCAGGACAGCTCCAGGACGGCTCCAGGATGGCTCCAGGATGTCTCCAGGATGGTTTTTCTGGGGCTCTCCCAGCCAAGAAGGAGGCAGAGCTCCATCTGTGAGCCAGGATGTTGCCAGGATGGCTGCAGGATGTCTCCAGGATGGTTCCAGGATGGTTCTTCTGGAGTTCTCCCAACCAGGAAAGAGGCAGAGCTCCATCTGTGAACCTGGATGGTGCCAGGACAGCTCCAGGATGGTGCCAGGATGTCTCCAGGATGGTTCTTCCAGGGCTCTCCCAGCCACTGTGAGCCAGGATGGTTCTAGGATGGTTCCAGGATGTCTCCAGGATGTCTCCAGGATAGCTCCAGGATGGTTCTAGGATGATTCCAGGATGGTTCTTCTGGAGCTCTCCCAGCCACTGTGAGCCAGGACGGCTCCAAAGAGCAGCAAAATTAAGGCAAAGCCTCTGAGAGAGGAAGGGCCAAGCCAGCCCTGCCCCCCAGCAGCTCTGGGGTGTGCTTGCTGCAAAGACTCAAACCACCACGTGGGTTCTGCTGCTCCCACCCCTACGGTACAGCGAATTCAATCCCTTTAGCCCAAAAAAAGAGAGAAAAAGAGGGCAGCCCCCGGCTGGGAGCGCAGCTACCCTGCCAGCTTGCTGGTGACCAGCGAGGATTTCCTCTGGGGCAGGTCCTGGGGCGTGGG
Organism: Onychostruthus taczanowskii; assembly: GCF_017590055.1. NCBI lineage: Eukaryota > Metazoa > Chordata > Aves > Passeriformes > Passeridae > Onychostruthus > Onychostruthus taczanowskii. Next base: position 178,693 of record NW_024499607.1, read on the forward strand.
GATGTGGTCTCCTGTCACCAGGTTCTTGTCAGGCCCTGCACTCGGCAGCTGCTTGTTCTTCATCTTGGCCTTGGCCATGTTGTAGTCGCCAGAATCGAAGTATTTTTGCTGGAAAAAGGAGAAATGGTTGGGTTAGCGGGAGTGCGGGGGCAGGGGAGCAGGAGCAGGAGCATTTGGGGAGGGCAAATGGGATTGGGAGTGCAGGATTTGGGAGTGCAGGATTTGGGATTGTCTGTGCAGGATTTGGGATTGGGGGTGCAGGATTTGGGATTGGGAGTGCAGGAACAGGGACTGGGAGTGCAGGATTTGGGATTGGGAGTGGGAGTGCAGGATTTGGGATTGGGAGTGCAGGATTTGGGATTGGGGGTGCAGGATTTGGGATTGGGAGTGCAGGATTTGGTATTGGGACTGGCTGTGCAGGATTTGGGATTGGGAGTGCAGGAACAGGGACTGGGAGTGCAGGATTTGGGATTGGGAGTGCAGGATTTGGGATTGGGAGTGCAGGACTTGGGATTGTCTGTGCAGTATTTGGGACTGGCTGTGCAGGATTTGGGATTGGGAGTGCAGGATTTGGGACTGGCTGTGCAGGATTTGGGATTGGGAGTGCAGGATTTGGGATTAGGATTGACTGTGCAGGATTTGGGATTGGGATTGTCTGTGAAGGCTTTGGGATTGTCTGTGCAGTATTTGGGATTGGGAGTGCAGGATTTGGGATTGGGAGTGCAGGACTTGGGATTGGGAGTGCAGGATTTGGGACTGGCTGTGCAGGATTTGGGACTGGGATTGGGAGTGCAGGATTTGGGACTGGCTGTGCAGGATTTGGGACTGGGAGTGCAGGAACAGGGACTGGGAGTGCAGGATTTGGGATTGGGACTGGCTGTGCAGGATTTGGGACTGGGAGTGCAGGATTTGGGACTGGCTGTGCAGGATTTGGGATTGGGAGTGCAGGATTTGGGATTAGGATTGACTGTGCAGGATTTGGGACTGGCTGTGCAGGATTTGGGACTGTCTGTGCAGGATTTGGGACTGGCTGTGCAGGATTTGGGACTGGGACTGGCTGTGCAGGATTTGGGACTGGCTGTGCAGGATTTGGGACTGTCTGTGCAGAATTTGGGACTGGCTGTGCAGGATTTGGGACTGGGACTGGCTGTGCAGGAGCGGGGGAAGAGCAGAGCCAGGAGGATCCTTCAGGGAGTGCTGGGCTTGCCCTAAGCCAGGCCATGACAGGGAAATCCCAGCAGGGAGTTAGGCCAGGCCCAAGGGGCAGTGACTCAGGCCAGGCCTGGCTCAGGGCTCGGGACACACCTGAGCTGCCTGCCCGCGACCTTTGCACGGCGGGGCCCAGCCCTGCCCTCCTGAGCCTGGCGCTGGGATCGACTGGGAGAGCTGGGATGCCAGGTTTGGGATCACACTGCCAGGTTTGGGATCACACTGCCAGGTTTGGGATCACACTGCCAGGTTTGGGATCACACTGCCAGGTTTGGGATCACACTGCCAGGTTTGGGATCACACTGCCAGGTTTGGGATCACACTGCCAGGTTTGGGATCACACTGCCAGGTTTGGGATCACACTGCCAGGTTTGGGATCACACTGCCAGGTTTGGGATCACACTGCCAGGTTTGGGATCACACTGCCAGGTTTGGGATCACACTGCCAGGTTTGGGATCACACTGCCAGGTTTGGGATCACACTGCCAGGTTTGGGATCACACTGCCAGGCTGGGATCACACTGCCAGGTTTGGGATCACACTATCAGGTTTGGGATCACACTGCCAGGTTTGGGATCACACTGCCAGGTTTTTTCCTTTTTTTCCCCCAGGTTTCCCATTCCTTCCCCATTTTCCCCCCATGTTTCCAATTATTTTTCCCATTTATTTTCCCCCCATTTATTTTCCCCCCCATTTATTTCCCCCCATTTTCCCTCCAACCCCCATTTTTCCCCATTTATTTCCCCATTTATTTCCCCCATTTTTCCCATTTATTTTCCCCATTTATTTCCCCCATTTTTCCCATTTATTTCCCCATTTATTTCCCCATTTTTCCCCATTTATTTTCCCCATTTTTCCCATTTATTTTCCCCATTTATTTCCCCCATTTTTCCATTTCCCATTTCCTCCATTTCTTCCCCCATTTATTTCCCCCATTTTCCCCATTTATTTCCCCATTCATTTCCCCCATTTTTCCCATTTATTTTCCCCATTTATTTCCCCCATTTTTCCATTTCCCATTTCCTCCATTTCTTCCCCCATTTATTTCCCCCATTTTCCCCATTTATTTCCCCATTCATTTCCCCCATTTTTCCCATTTATTTTCCCCATTTATTTCCCC
>NW_024499607.1:181400-210638 GCF_017590055.1 Onychostruthus taczanowskii
CCCGGTCCCACCCCACGCACCCCCCACGCCGCCATCGAGCCTAATACGGAAGTCCCGCCCACCCCAACGCCGTAGCCAATCGGAGTCCGGTTTCGCCAGACGGACAACAGACCAAACCAATCCCCGCTTAGGACTGGAAAGATGGACGTGCAGCCGAGCCAGTGGGAGCCCGCCCGACACCCCCTCAGTCCCCCGGGGGTTCCCCCACCTGTTTCTCCTGCCCGGTCTCCTCCGTGAAGGCGCCGGTACCGAGCGGAGCTGCCATGGCGGCGAGGGGGGAGCTCCGCGCTCCCTCCGCTGCGTCCGGCCCCGCGCCCTGCTCCAAAATGGCCGCCACCGCCTCCACCGCCTCAGCTGCGTGACGGACAGCAGCTCCAGCCAATGAGCGCAGAGCAGCGGCAGCAGTGACATCACAGCTGACCAGTCAGTGCGCGCTGAGGGCGGGGTACTGAGAGGGGGCGGTGCAGCAATGACTGGCATTAACAGCGGCCAATAGAAAGCGGGAAACCTCGAGTGGGCGGGGGAGGGGCGGGGCTTCCTTGGTCCCGCAGCGCCACGGGTTCGAGACCGGGGCCGGGAGGATGCGGGGCACCGGGGGACACCGAAATGCCCCAAAACCCCCCCAGGAAAGGAAAAGGGGCGTGGGGGAGGAGGGAGCTCACCCCCACCCATCAGCTGAGACCGCCCGCAGCTCAGGACACCGGTGTCACCAACACCCCGGGGACATCGCGGGGCTGGCAGCGGCGCCCACCGAAACACGCACAGAGCCCGGGCTCAGAGAAAGATCGAACCTTTAACCGAGCTACAGGAGAACGGAGCGGGGGAGGAAGCAAGGAAAGGGCTTGTGAACAAAAACAATCACAGTTTCACTTGGTTCTTCTTGCTAGGAACAGCAGCTGAGGCACGGGGGGCACAGCCCGGGGGGCTGTGGGTGCCCAGGAGGGCACCCCAGGAGGGTGTGAGCTGCTCAGGGGCACCCCAGAGCGCCCAGGCTGTGGGAGAGGCTCCCAGGAGCTCCGTCTGTGCCGGGCTTTGGCCTCTTGGAGCAGCTCCGGGGCCACCTCCGGCTGTGCCACCCCTGGCACTGCCACCCCCGGCATTGTCACCCCCGGCTGTGCCACCCCTGGCATTGTCACCCCCGGCATTGTCACCCCCATCGGTGCCACCCCCGGCTGTGCACTGGCCTCAGAAGGAAATGCCCAAGGGCAAGGAACAAAGAGCTGCTGCCACCTCCCCCGGAGGCACCTCGGGGCTGTGCTGCTGCTGCTGCTGCTGGGGGGTTCTCACCTACCTGGGGAGGGGAAAAGCAAAAATCCCCTGGTCCCTCCCCAGGCTGAGCCCACCCAGCACCCCAGGAACTGCAGGTGCCCATGGGGAGAGGGTTCTCCTTGCTGGGACCCACCAAGGGTCACCTCCACCCTGGGTGAGGAGTTCAGGACTTCTTGAAGGCCACCAGCACAGCCCAGATCAGCTCTGTACCCCAGGAACTGCAGGTGCCCATGGGGAGAGGGCTCCCCTTGATGGGACCCACCAAGGGTCTCCTCCACCCCATGTGAAAAGTGTTTAGGACTTCTTGAAGGCCACCAGCACGGCCCAGATCATCTCAGTGCCCCTGCCTTTGGCACCTTCCAGCTCCAGGTCCCTCTGGGAGACCCCAGGCTGTGACCCCAGCACGGGGACCCACCAAGGAGAACTTTTAGGACTTATTGAAGGCGGCCAGCACGGCCCAGATCATCCCCATATCTGTGCCCCAGGAACTGCAGGTGCCCATGGGGAGAGGGTTCTCCTCGGTGGGACCCACCAAGGGTCTCCTCCACCCCGTGTGAAAAGTGTTTAGGACTTCTTGAAGGCAACCAGCACGGCCCAGATCATCTCAGTGCCCCTTGCTTTGGCAGCTTCCAGCTCCCTCTAGGGGAGAGGGGTCCCCTTGATGGGACCCCAGGTGGGGTGTGAGGTCCCCTTGATGGGAGCCATCCAGGATCTCCCCACCCCATGTGAGAAGTGTTTCATTGAAGGCCACCAGCATGGCCCAGGTCACCAGGTCATCTCCATGTCCCTGCCTTTGGCAGCTCCAGGTCCCTCTGGGTGTGACCCCAGCACGGGGACCCACCAAGGAGGACTTTTAGGACTTATTGAAGGCGGCCAGCACGGCCCAGATCATCTCGGTGCCCTTTCCTTTGGCAGCCTCCACCTCGGGGTCCATGTCCAGCAGGTCCTTGGTCCTGTTCATGGCCAGGTCGTACTTGTCGTCGGCCAGGCTGGCGAAAACGTTCTCCAGCACGTCGGAGGCGTGGGCCAGCACCAGCAGGGCCAGAGTCCTGCGCTCCATGCGCTGGGGCTCGTTGACCCAGCGCTCCAGGACGCTCTCCTGGAGCCTCTTCAGCAGGCGCTGCTTCTCGGAGGCGTTGCTGACGGGGTGCGTGGTCATGTCGAAGAGGAGGAAGTTCTGCTTCTCCGTGGTCAGGATGCCCTTCTCCACCAGCGCCTTGGCCAGCCGCTCCCGCACGTTGCGCAGCTGGTACTGCAGCTTGAAGGGGTTCCAGGTCTCTCCTGAGGGGGGAGGCTCTGATCAAGGCTTGCTCCCCAGTCCCAACATCCTGCCAGCCTTCCATGGTGTCCTGCACGGACACCAGGCCCTGCCACAGGAGCTCTGAGGTTCAAGATTTCCACCCAGCTCCCAACCCAGAAAATTCCTCTCTGCCCTCAAATTCAACTTTCCCCTGCTCTCCTCATCTCCAGGGACCTCCAAGGATCCAGAGCCAGGCCAGGGAGGTTCTGCTCAAGGTTTGTTCCCCAATCCCAACGTCCTTCCACCCTTCCATGATGTCCCACATGGACACCAGTCTCTGCGGTCCAAGATTTCCACCCAGCTCCCAACCCAGAAAATTCTTCTTTGCCCTCAAATTCAACCTTCCCCTGCTCTCCTCATCTCCAGAGATCCAGACCCAGGCCAGGGAGGTTCTGCTCAAGGTTTCTTTCCCAATCCCAACGTTCTTCCACCGTTCCATGATGTCCCGCATGGACACCAGGCTCTGAGGTCCAAGATTTCCACTGAGCTCCCACCCCAGAAAATTCCTCTCTGCCCCTAAATTCAACCTTCCCCTGCTCTCCTCATCCCCAGGGACCTCCAGGGATCTCCAGAGATCCAGAGCCAGGCCAGGGAGGCTCTGATCAAGGCTTGCTCCCCAGTCTCAAGGTCCTGCCAGCCTTCCATGGTGTCCTGCACAGACACCAGGCCCTGCCACAGGAGCCATGAGGTCCAAGATTTCCACCCAGCTCCCCACCCAGAAAATTCTTCTCTGCCCCTAAATTCAACCTTCCCCTGCTCTCCTCATCCCCAGGGATCTCCAGGGTGACCCTGGATGGATTCAGGTGGGTCTGAGGGATGTTTGGACAGCCCTGGAGAGGAATTTTGGAGGGATTTGAGGCTGTTTTTGAGTTCCTTAATCCCCAGACCCTGCAGCTGTGGCTGCAGAGGGTGAACCTGGCTGGATTTTGGTGAGTCTCAGGGATGTCTGGAGAGGGATTTTGGAGGGATTTGAGGCTGTTTTTGAGTTCCTTAATCCCCAGACCCTGCAGCTGTGGCTGCAGAGGGTGAACCTGGCTGGATTTTGGTGAGTCTCAGGGATGTCTGGAGAGGGATTTTGGAGGGATTTGAGGCTGTTTTTGAGTTCCTTAATCCCCAGACCCTGCAGCTGTGGCTGCAGAGGGTGAACCTGGCTGGATTTTGGTGAGTCTCAGGGATGTCTGGAGAGGGATTTTGGAGGGATTTGAGGCTGTTTTTGAGTTCCTTAATCCCCAGACCCTGCAGCTGTGGCTGCAGAGGGTGAACCTGGCTGGATTTTGGTGAGTCTCAGGGATGTCTGGAGAGGGATTTTGGAGGGATTTGAGGCTGTTTTTGAGTTCCTTAATCACCAGACCCTGCAGCTGTGGCTGCAGAGGGTGAGCCTGGCTGGATTTTGGTGAGTCTCAGGGATGTCTGGAGAGGGATTTTGGAGGGATTTGAGGGTCCAGGCTGGTTTTGGGTTCCTTAATCACCAGATCTGCAGCTCTGGCTGCAGAGGGTGACCCTGGATAGATTTTGGTAGGTCTCAGGGACATTTGGAGAGGGATTTTGGAGGGATTTGAGGCTGTTTTTGGGGTTCTCCTCTGTTTTTGGTGTTCCTTAGTCACCAGACCCTGCAGCTCTGGCTGCAGAGGGTGACCCTGGCTGGATTTTGGTGGGTCTGAGGGACATTTGGAGATATTATCCATATATATTAATATAATATCTTATTAATATAATATTATCATATTGTAATTTGGTGTCATTATTATATAATACTATACTATTATGATATAATATTCTATTATCATCATATAATATTATAATATTGTAATTTTCTATTATTGTTGTATAATCTTATCATATGTATATATTAATATAATATCTTATTAATATAATATCATATCGTAATTTGGTGTCATTATTATATAATACTATACTATTATATAATAGTATATGTTAATATAATATTCTATTAATATTATCTATTGCCACATTGTCATTTTGTGTCATTATGATATAACATTATACTATTATAATGATAGAATAATTTAATATTCTATTATCATTATATAGTATTATCATATTGTAATTTTGTATCATTATTATATATTACACTATATATTATACTCACCTTGCTCACCCTCCTCCCAGCACCCTCACCATCCTCACCTTCCTCTCCCCATCGTCACCCTCCTCACCTTCCTCCCACCCTCTTCCTCTCCCCATGCTCACCTTCCTCCTCCATCCTCACCTTCCTCTCCCCTTGCTCCCCATGCTCCCCACGCTCACCTTCCTCCCCCCATCCTCACCTTCCTCTCCCCTTGCTCCCCACGCTCACCTTCCTCTCGAGCAGCCTCCTCCTCCTCAGGGCCAGGGGCTCCAGGCGGATGCGGCCGCGCAGGGCCAGCTCGATCAGGATGCCCCCGCGCAGCCCCGAGGAGATGCAGTCGTTCCAGAACGAGGTGTAGCCCTGGGGAGGAAATGGGGGCAATTCTCTCTCCTGCTTCTCGTCCCTCCTGGCTGGCTTGGGTCCTGCCCAGGAGTCTCCACAAAGCTCCCACATTTCCCTGCTCCTGTCTCTCCAAACCCTCCCAGATTTCCCTCCTCCTGTCTCTCCAAACCCTCCCAGATTTCCCTGCCCCATCTTTCTAAACCTTCCCATATTTCCAGATTTCCCTCCTCCTGTCTCTCCAAACCTCCTCAGATTTCCCTGCCCCATCTTTCTAAACCTTCCCAGATTTCCCTCCTCCTGTCTCTCCAAACCTCCTCCCTGCCCCATCTTTCTAAACCTTCCTAAATTTCCCTGCTCCTGTCTCGGCTCCCATCTCCCCAAACCCTTCCCAAATTTCCCCACTCCTGTATCTCCAAACTTTCCCAGATGTCCCTGCCCCATCTTTGTAAACCTTCCCAGATTTCCCTGCTCCTTTCTCTCCAAACCTTCCCAGATTTCCCTGCCCCATCTCCCCAAACCCTTCCCAAATTTCCCCGCTCCTGTCTCTCTAAACCTTTCCAAATTTCCCTGCTCCTGTCTCTACAAACCTTCCCATATTTCCCTGCTCCTCTCTCCAAAACTTCCCAAATTTCCCTGCTCCTGTCTTTCTGAACTTTCCCAGATTTCCAGATTTCCCTGCTCCTGTCTCTGCTCCCATCTCCCCAGACCCTCCCAGATCTCCCTGTTCCTGTCTTTCCAAACCTTCCCAAACTCCCTGCTCCTATCCTCCAAACCTTCCAAATCTTCCCAGATTTGCCTCCTCCTTTCTCCAAACCTTCCCAAATTTCCCTGCTCCTATCTCCAAAGCTTCCCAAATTTTCCTGCTCCTGCCTCTCCAAACCTTCCCAGATTTCTCTGCTCCTCTCTCCAATATTTCCCAGATTTCCACATTTCCTGCTCCTCTCCATTTCCTGGTTTCTCTCCAAACCTTCCCAGATTTCCTTTCTCCAAACCTTCCCAAACTTCCCTGCTCCTTTCTCTCCAAAACTTCCCACATTTCCCTGCCCCATCTTTCTAAACCTTCCCAGATTTCCCTGCTCCTGTTCCTCTTTCTCCAAACCCTCCCAGATTTCTCTGCTCCTTTCTCTCCAAAACTTCCCAAATTTCCCTGCTCCTGTCTCTCTAAACCTTTCCAGATTTCCCTGCTCCTGTCTGATCATCAAGGAGCAGCAACAAGGAAAGAGAACTCCAAGCTCCAGAGTGCACAGGACAGTTCTGGGCTGGAATTGCAGCCAGGGAGAGAAAAAAAAAACCCCAAAAAAACCTGGACAAGAAAGCCCAGGGAAGGGCAGGGAGGGAATTTTTGCCCAGGGAATGGAATTTGCCCTGGGAATGTGCCCAGGGAAGGGCAGAGAGGGAACTTGCCCTGAGAATTTGCCCAGGGAGGGAATTTCCAGGGAAGGAATTTGCCCAGGGAAGGGCAGAGAGGCAATTTGCCCTGAAATTTGCCCAGGGAATTTGCAGGGAGGGAATTTGCTGTTCCCTGAGCTTCAAGAACACTCCAGAGATGCTTTCCAAGAGAGCTGGCTGTGCTTTGGAGCATTGGGGCAGCCCAGGTGGCCTTTCCTTCCCTTCTCCAGCTCCTCTTTCATTCCCTGAGGAGAACAAAGCCCCATTGTTCCTTCTGTTCCTGGGATTTCAGGGCAAGGCAGGAGCAGCCGGGGCTCAGGGGGGGCTGGGCTGGCACTGGAGGGGTGCCCAAGGGAGGGGTGCCCCCAGTGGGACCACAGCCACCACGGGGGGGTCTGCAGGGAGACCCCAACACACCTGCAAGGGGGTCCTGGTGGCAATTTCCACCTTTCTGCTGCTCTTTCTGCCCTTTTCCCTTCCCTTTCTGTTGCTCTTTTTGCTCTCTTTTTCCTCCCTCTCTGCTGCTTTTTTCCTCCCTTTCTGCTCTTTTTTCCTCCCTTTATACTGCTTTTTCTGCTGCTTTTTTCCCTCCCTTTCTACTTTTTTCCTCCCTTTCTGCTGCTTTTCCTGCTCTTTTATTCCTCCCTTTCTGCTTCTATTTCTGCTGCTTTCTTTCCTCCTTTTCTGCTCTTTTTTTCCTCCCTTTATACTGCTTTTTCTGCTGCTTTTTTCCCTCCATTTCTGCTTTTTTTTCTCCCCTTCTGCTCTTTTTTCCTCCCTTTCTGCTGCTTTTCCTGCTCTTTTATTCCTCCCTTTCTGCTTCTATTTCTGCTGCTTTCTTTCCTCCTTTTCTGCTCTTTTTTTCCTCCCTTTATACTGCTTTTTCTGCTGCTTTTTCCCTCCCTTTCTGCTGCTTTCTTTCCTCGCTTTATGCTGCTTTTTCGCTGCTTTTTTTCCTCCCTTTCTGCTGCTTTCTTTCCTCCCTTTATGCTGCTTTTTCTGCTGCTCTTTTTCCTCCCTTTCTGCTGCTTTCTTCCCTTCCTTTCTGCTCTTTTTTCTTCCCTTTATACTGCTTTTTCTGCTGCTTTTTCCCTCCCTTTCTGCTGCTTTCTTTCCTCGCTTTATGCTGCTTTTTCGCTGCTTTTTTTCCTCCCTTTCTACTTTTTTTCCTCCCTTTCTGCTGCTTTTCCTGCTCTTTTATTCCTCCCTTTCTGCTCTTTTTTCCCTCTCTCTATACTGCTTTTTCTGCTGCTTTCTTTCCTCCCTTTCTGCTGCTTTCTTCCCTTCCTTTCTGCTCTTTTTTCTTTCCTTTATGCTGCTTTTTCTGCTGCTTTTTTTCCTCCTTTTCCACTCTTTTTCCCCTCCCTTCCTGCTGCTCTTTCTCTGGATGGAAAAAGGGAGGGAAAGGACCTAAAAGCCACCAGGAGACTGGAGAAAAACCCAAGGCAAAGAGGCTGGGAGCCCCCAGCCCTCCCCCAGGGAAGGTTTTCCCTCCCCAGGGCTGAATTCCCATGCCCTGTGGCTCTGTTTGAGCAGGGCACCTGGACTCTGGGCTTGCCACAGAGAACCATAAAAGAAATGAATATTTTTATTTGCTTTCTCCACTTCCTCGTGCAGGCAGACAAAGGAACCTTTCATCCCTGCCCTCCTGGTTTCCTTTCCTGGGTTTTGCTCATGGCTTTTACAAACAAGTTCTCCAGGAAAGGGTGTGAAGATGAGCAAAGGTTTCAATTTCCTGGCCTCAAGGGCAGGTTACCCCTAGGAAATTTTAAGTTCCAAAGCTCCTGGGTTATTTCCAGCTTCTGGAATCAGACTGGTTACAAAAGCCAGGCTGGTTTGCAGCCAGGTCCTCCTACACGGACAGACTGGCACTTTAAATAATGAAATTACACCGTGAGCTCATTGGATTTGGCAAAAATCATCTTGTTTTTCCCCAGTCATCAAAGCATGAGTGAACACCCGAGCTGTGAAAACAGAGCCCAGCTCAGGGCCAGGCTGCTGCTGCCTCTGGTTGTGAGCTGCAGGAATGTGGAAGGACAGGATGGAACACAAATAAATAAATAAAATTGTGACAAGGTTTTTTCCCCCTATTTGTTGTGCTCTCCCAGGTTCCTGGTGGCTCAAGGGCTGTTCCCAGGATACATTAACCAAGAACACCAAACACAGCCCAGGGGAAAAAAAAAGCTGCTCTCAAATATTTGCTCCAGGGTTATTTGCATTGTGTTCCCTTTACAGCCCTGAGCTCCTGCCACTTCTCAGTTGGCTCCTAGATCTTATCTGGGGCTCTCAACCAGGACCCTTGGCGCTGGATCCGTGGCACAGCTCTGGGAGCAGCCCAGAAGTGCAGAGCCCTGCTGGGAAGAAGGTTCTGGCACCTCACAAAGGTTTAATTGCACCCCTGAGGGGTGAGGAGGAGGAGGACACCCACCCCAGCTCCTCAGGGTGGGAGACAGGCTCACACAGGAATCATGGAATTGTCACAGCTGGGAAAGATCTCCAGGATCACTGAGCTCAGTCTTGACCAAAGTGGTTTCCTGGAGCTGGAGAGCCTTTCTAGAAGCTTCTGCTCTGCCACTGTCACCCCAAGAAGCACCTTGGGCACCTGGTTGGCTTCCCCTGCTCTGCAACTCCCCATCCACTGGTCAGGAACAGCAGATTTTAGAATTGTGGAATGGTCTGGGTTGGAAGGGACCTTTAAAGATCAACGAATCCCACTCCCTGTCAGGGCAGGGACAGGTTCCACCACCCCGGGCTGCTCCCAGCCCCATCCAGCCCTGCCTGGGCCACTCCCAGGGATGGGGCAGCCATGGAACCACCTGTGCCAGGGCCTCCCCACCCTCCCTGCCACAGATTTCCCCGAGCTGACGCAGGAGAAGGAAGCAGGGCTGAAGTCAAGGCGCAGGCAGCTCAGAGAACTCCACAGCAGGCATCTTCCCCTTCCAGGCAGAGCTGACTAACCAGTTGCCAGCAGCTGATAAGCACAAAGCAACTCTGTTTGACCAGGATCTCCTTCCCCCAGGGTGGCAGGCACACCTGGAGCTCCCAGCAGGGACATCCCCACCCCTGCCAGGCCCAGGAAGGCAGCAGAGATGCAGCTCCTGCTCCACTGTGGCTGCTGCAGCTCCCAGCCCAGCTCTGCTCCTCCCCACGTGGATTTTTAAAGAGCAGAGCAGTGTTCAGCTGCTGTTTTGGGGCTGCACAGGAGGATGTTCACCCTTTGACAAATCAGCTGAGCCTCCTTTCACCCCATGGCTTCAGCCCCGGAGAGAACAACCCCAATTCTGCTCTGCCACTGTCCCCAAGGCACCCGTGACCTCCTGCCACTGTCCCCAAGGCAGAGCAGCTGGCACAGCCCTTGTCAGCCCCATGCACAGCTCAGGGTGCCATCTCCTGGCACAGGCAGCCCAGAGCAGCTGGCACATCCCTGGCAGTGCACAAGGCCAGGCTGGACAGGGCTTGGAGCAGCCTGGGATGGTGGGAGGTGTCCCTGCCCACGGTGAGGGTTTGGAAGAGCTCCAGTCCCTCCCAACACCCAGTGCCATGGCTCAGCTGAGCTCTTGGGCTCCATGATCGTTAAGGTCTCTCCCAGCCCCGTGACTCTGTGAATCCTGTGATCCCAAGCAGGTTCTAAGGGAGAACACTGGGAAGAACCCACCTGTCACAGACATATCTTATGAGAAATCCTTTTGCCAGGATCTTTCCTCCTCAGAAGCTAGGAACCTTCAGCTTCTCCATGCTTTGCTGCTTTGGGATGTGATTTGGAGAATTGGTTACCCAGCACGTGAAATTGTTTTGATGACCAATGACAGCCACCTGTGTCGAGGCTGTGAGCAGCCACAAGATTTTGTTATTTATTCCTTTCTTTTCTATCCTTCTGATGGACCCTTTCTGTCTATTCTTTTTAGTATAGTAATATAGTATAATATAATATAGTATAATATGATATAATATGGTATGATAGCCTTCTGAAACACGGAGATTCTCACCTCTCCCCTCACCCTGAGACCCCCGAACACAAGCCCACCCACGCAACCCCCCCAGAGCCCAGCTCGCCCCTCCTCACCTCCTTGTCCTTCAGCCCCAGCAGCAGCACCTCCTCCATCAGGGTCAGCCGGATGTCCTTGGAGCCGTCGGGCTCCTCCTCGGTGGGCTCCCGCTCGGCCGCCTCCTCCTCGCCCTCCCCCTTCCTGTGCGAGCCCTCGGCGCGCCGGCCCCGGTGCGTCAGCGTGCTCATCTGCGGGGGGACACGGGGGGACACGGGGGCATCAGCACTCCTCCAAACGACCCAAACACCCAGACCCCCATTCCCAGCCCCAAACCCCCTTCCCCAGCCCCAAACCCACTCCCTCAGACCCCTAGTGTCAGACCCAAACCCACTCCCCCAGTCCCAAAACCATTCTTTCAAACCCCTCCCCCAGCCCCAAACCCACTCCCTCAGACCCCTAGTGTCAGACCCAAACCCACTCCCCCAGTCCCAAAACCATTCTTTCAAACCCCTCCCCCAGCCCCAAACCCACTCCTTCAAACCCAAACCCCCAGACCAAGAGGCACTTGTCCCTTCTACCCCAGGATTTCCAGCTCCTCCAGACCCAAACCCCCAAACCCAAACCTGCACCCCCAGACTCAAACCCCCAGACCCAAACCCACTCTACCAGACCCAGGGACGCTCCTACCCCAGGATCTCCAGCTCCCCCAGACCCAACCCGCCCCCCAGAAACTGACAGAAGTACCCCCCAGAACCAAACCCCCAGACCCAAACCCATTCCCCCAGACCCAAATCCCCTTCCCCAGGATTTCCAGCTCCCCCAGACCCAAACCCCTCCCTCAAACCCAGACCCTCTCCCCAGATCCAAACCCCATTCTCCAGACACTCTCCTCAGACCCAAACCCCATTCTCCAGGCCCTCACCCCCAGACCCAGGCCCGCTGGTCCCTTCCCCGCAGCACTCGAGCTCCCCGCTCCCGGGGGTCTCGGGGGTCCCCGTCCTCCCTCACGACGCTGGCTCTGTCGCACCCCCCGTTCCGCGTGGGGACCCCCGAGGCCGCACGGGTGGGTCCCGCACCCCCGGCAGCGTCCCGGGCCGGCCCCATCCCACCGCCCCTGTCACGGCCCCGGCCCGGCCCTGCCTCACCCCTCACGGCCCCGGCCCCGGCCCGGCTCCATCCCGCCCGCCGCCGCAGCGCCCCGCGGGTGAAGATCCGCCCCCCTCACGAGGGTTGGGGGCTGCCAGGGCCCCCCGCCCGCTGCCCGCTCTCACCGCGGCCCGGCGGGTCCGTTCCGTTCCGCCCCGTTCCGTTCCGCTCCGCTCGGGGCCGCGGGCAGGAAAAGCCTCCGCGCCGCCGCCGCCGCTTCCTGGCTCCGCTGGTCCCGCCCACGCCGCGGCTACGACCAATGGCAGCCCGCGCGCGTCGGAGCAGCCAATGAGAGCGGCGCGGCTGGGTCGAGGGGCGGGAGTTTCTGCTGTCAGTCAGGGGTGGCTCCGCCTCCGCCCGCGTGTCGTGTCCGGCTCCCGTTGCCGTTCCTGTCCCGTGCCACAGCCCCACAGCCCCGCTCCACTCCCACCCTGTGTGTCCTGTCCCGTGCCACAGCCCCACAGCCCGTGCCACAGCCCCGCTCCACTCCCGTCCCGTGTCCCGTTCCGTGTCCTGTCCCGTTCGCCATTCCGTGTCCCGTCCCGTATCCCATCCCATTCCCGTGTCCCATTCCGCTCCAGTCCTGTCCCGTGTCCCGTCCCCCTCTCCCATCCCATTCCCGTGTCCCGTTCCAGTCCCGTCCCCCTCTCCCATCCCATTCCGTTCCAGTCCCGTTCCCGTGTCCCATCCCGTTCTTGTCCCGTTCCCCTCTCCCATCCCATTCCCGTGTCCCGTCCCGCTCCAGTCCCGTCCCGCTCTCCCATCCCATTCCCATCCCATTCCCGTTCCCGTTCCCGCTCCAGTCCCGTCCTGCTCTCCCATCCCGTTCCGGTACTGTCCCGTGTCCCGTTCCCCTCTCCCATCCCATTCCCGTGTCCCGTTCCGTTCCCATTCCCGTGTCCCGTGTCCGTCCCGCTCCCGCCGCTCCCGCCCCGCCGGTAACGGAACACGCGGCCCAAGCTGAACGCCGTTTAATGGAGCACCGAGGCCGAGCAGCACCGTTACGGAGAGCCACGGGCGGGGAACGCTCCGCTGCCCCCGCCCCGGCGGCGGGAGCGGCTTCACTCCCGTTCCCGACAAGGTCTGGGGGCAGCAGCGCTCGGCCCCGTGTCCCACCCCTCCAAAAATCGCTCCGGGGACAGCCAGGCTCCCGGAATTCCGGCACGGACACCGACATTCCTGGCAGGGAGTCTGGAATTTAAGGCACGAAGAGGGCTCGGTGGTGCTTCTGGTCTGGAAGAAATGCAAAGCATCCAGCTCCTGCAAATGTCCCCGCAGGAAAAACAAAACCTGTCACCTAAAAACCGCAACAGAACAACTGGCAGCGCAGCCCTGTGGAAACTCGGGAAATCACCCCAAAATTGGGGAGGTTTTGGGGCAGGCAGGCCTCAGCTCAGAACCAGAGGCACAGGTGAGCTTCCTCCATCACCACCAGCACCTGGAGCCACCCCACAACCCAGAGCCAAGGATTGCTGCTCCTGCACAACACGAGTCTGGAATTCCTCAGCTGGGCTTCCTGAGCTTTCCTTCCCCGAAACACACGGGACTGCAAATGGAGCAGAGACCTGAAAAGCCAACGTGGACAACCAAACTGGAGAGGAGAACTGGAGATGGGCAACCAAAACTGCTCCTGGGGCTGGTTGAGATTCCTCCTTTTGGGCAACCAAAACTACTCCTGGGGCTGGTTGAGATTCCTCCTTTTGGGCAACCAAAACTACTCCTGGGGCTGGTTGAGATTCCTCCTTTTGGGCAAATAAAATTGTTCCTGGGGCTGGCTGAGATTCCTCCTTTTGGGCAAATAAAATTGTTCCTGGGGCTGGCTGAGATTCCTTCTTTTGGGCAACCAAAACTGCTCCTGGGGCTTGTTGAGCTTCTTTTGGCAACTAAACTGCTCCTGGGGCTGGTTGTGTTTCATCCTTTTGGGCAATTAAAAGGATTCCTTGGGCTTGCTGAGCTTCTTCTTTTGGGCAACTGCTCCTTGGGCTGGTTGAGATTCCTTTGGGCAACTAAAACTGCTCCTTGGGCATGTTGAGCTTCTTTTGGGCAACTAAAAGGATTCCTTGGACTCAGTGAGCTTCTCCTTCTGGGCAAATAAAACTCCTCCTGGGACTTGTTGAACTGCAACTAAAACTGCTCCTTGGGCTCGCTGAGATTCTTTTGGGCAAATAAAGCTGCTCCTTGTTCTTGTTGAGCTTCCTCCTTTTAGGCAACTAAAAGGATTCCTTGGGCTGGTTGAGCTCTTCTTTTGGGCAACCAAAACTGCTCCTTGGGCTTGTTGAACTGCATCTAAAACTGCTCCTTGGGCTCACTGAGCTTCATCCTTTTGGGCAACTGTGGGGCTTGTTGAGCTTCTTCTTTTGGGCAACCAAAACTGCTCCTTGGGCTTGTTGAGATTCATCCTTTTGGGCAAATAAAACCATTCCTTGGGCTTGTTGAACTGCAACTAAAACTTCTCCTTGGGCATGCTGAGCTTCCTTCTTCTTGGCAACTAGAAGGATTCCTTGTTCCTGTTGAGCTTCCTCCTTTTAGGGAACTAAAACTGCTCCTGGGGCTGGTTGAGCTTCTTCTGGGCAACTAAAACTGCTCTTTGGGCTCGCTGAGTTTCACCCTTTTGGGCAATTAAAACTGCTCCTGGGGCTCACTGAGCTTCACCCATTTGGGCAACTAAAACTGCTCCTTGGGCATGTTGAGCTTCTTTTGGGCAACTAAAAGGATTCCTTGGACTCAGTGAGCTTCTCCTTCTGGGCAAATAAAACTCCTCCTGGGACTTGTTGAACTGCAACTAAAACTGCTCCTTGGGCTCGCTGAGATTCTTTTGGGCAAATAAAGCTGCTCCTTGTTCTTGCTGAGCTTCCTCCTTTTAGGCAACTAAAAGGATTCCTTGGGCTGGTTGAGCTCTTCTTTTGGGCAACCAAAACTGCTCCTTGGGCTGGTTGAACTGCAACTAAAACTGCTCCTTGGGCTCACTGAGCTTCATCCTTTTGGGCAACTCAAATTGCTCCTGGGGCTTGTTGAGATTCATCCTTTTGGGCAAATAAAACCATTCCTTGGGCTTGTTGAACTGCAACTAAAACTTCTCCTTGGGCATGCTGAGCTTCCTTCTTCTTGGCAACTAGAAGGATTCCTTGTTCCTGTTGAGCTTCCTCCCTTTGGACAACTAAAACTGCTCCTTGGGCTTGTTGAGCTCCTTTTGGGCAACTAGAAGGATTCCTTGGGCTGGCTGGGCTTCTTTTGGCAACTAAAACTGCTCCTGGGGCTTGTTGAGCTTCTTCTGGGCAACTAAAACTGCTCCTTGGGCTCGCTGAGTTTCACCCATTTGGGCAACTAAAACTGCTCCTGGGGCTTGTTAAGCTCCTTTTGGGCAACTAAACTGCTCCTTGGGCTCGCTGAGTTTCACCCTTTTGGGCAATTAAAACTGCTCCTTGGGCTCGCTGAACTACTTCTTTTGGGCAACTAAAACTGCTCCTTGGGCTTGTTGAGCTTCTTTTGGGCAACTAGAACTGCTCCTTGGGCTCGCTGAGCTTCCTCCTCTTGGGCAGCACCTCCTGGCTGGAGGAGAGCTCAGCCTGGTGCACCTGCCAAGGAAAACCAAGACATGGAATTGCAGCAGCTCCGTGGGGGCAGGACAGGGCTCAGCACGGCCTCAGCAGGACAGAGGTGTGACCAGCCAGGGCCCAGATGTGCTGGGCCTGCAGGAACATCTGGATGCTATTTCCTGGCAGAAGTGGCCCGCTGAGGAAGGCTGGCATGTTTGTTTTCCTGCTGCCACAGCTGCATCAAGGAGCTGTGTCCAGCAGGAACTGCAGCACAGGACAGGGAGGGCTGGGTTCAGGCTGAAAAGGGGGAAATTAGGATTGGAAATATGGGAGAAATCCTTCCCTGTCAGGGGGGGAGGTTCAGGCTGAAAAGGGGGAAATTGGGATTGGAAATATGGGAGAAATTGTTCCCTGTCAGGTGGGGAGGTTCAGACTGAAAAGGGGGAAATTGGGGTTGGAAATATGGGAGAAATCCTTCGCTGTCAGGTGGGAAGGTTCAGGCTGAAAAGGGGGAAATTGGGGTTGGAAATATGGGAGAAATCCTTCCCTGTCAGGTGGGGAGGTTCAGGCTGAAAAGGGGGAAATTGGGGTTGGAAATAAGGGGAAAATCCTTCCCTGTCAGGTGGGAAGGTTCAGACTCAAAAAGGGGAAGTTGAGGTGGGAGATATGGGAGAAATTGTTCCCTGTGAGGTGGGGAAGTTCAGACTCAAAAAGGGGAAATTTGGGTTGGAGATATGGGAAAATCCTTCCCTGTCAGGTGGGAAGGTTCAGACTCAAAAAGGGGAAGTTGAGGTGGGAGATATGGGAGAAATTGTTCCCTGTGAGGTGGGGAGGTTCAGACTCAAAAAGGGGAAATTTGGGTTGGAGTTGTGGGAGACAGAAATCCCTCCCTGTGAGCCGGGCAGGCCCTGGCACGGGTGATTCCCTGGATGCCCCTGGATCCCTGGAAGTGCTCCAGGCCAGGCTGGAAGGGGCTGGGAGCAGCCTGGGGTGGTGGAAGGTGACCCTGGGCAGGCTTTAAGGTCCCTAAAAATCCAAACATTCCATGACTCCAGCTCTGCACCCTACAACCCCCTGAGAGCTCAGTCCTGCTGCTTCTGACTCTCCCTTGAAGAGATGGCAATGAACCTTCAGCTCCACTGTAATTTTGATTATTCAAAGCAGTTGTGTTTTGTTGAATAAATTTATTATTAAGTTCAGTAAAATCTCTTTGAAAAATACACAGGGATGGTGAGCAAACAGAACAACCTCCTCTTTTTTTAAATTTTTTTGTCACATCACTGAGTAAGAAGAAGCACAGAATGTGACTGGTTGGAAGCAGGGAGGGACCTCAGAGCTCAGCCAGAGGGACACCTTCACTGTCCCAGGGTGTCCCCAGCTGGCCTGGGACACTTCCAGGGATGCAGGGGCAGCCACAGCTGCTCTGGGAATTCCATCCCTCACAGGGAACAATTTCTTGCCTAAGAGAAGAGAGAAAAATTCACCCCAGGGGTTCTGGAGAAGGATCTGCCCCTCACTCAGCATTGCCAATATTCCAAATACCTGGTGAAGGCTCCCAAAGCTCCCAGAGCTGCCAAGCTCAGGCAGGGAAGGAGCAGCACAGAAATGGGGCCCACAGGTCAAACTCCAGCCTGGACACAAAACTCTGCCCCAGCTGTGAAGGCTTTGGGTCCCCACAAGCAGCACTGCCTGCCAGACTGACCTGATTTAAGTCCAAAAAGGGATTTTTCTTGCAATGAAGCAGTCACAGAGGTGAAATTATAATTTTGGCAAAGTGTTTCCCAAGTGGAAGCAAAGGAAGCACTGGGTGAGCTGTGCTGGGGATCTCTGCTGCCACAAACTCCCCTGGCTGATGGGTGAAACCAGCAGGAAATTTGGCTAAATATCAACTAAAACTAAGGAATCTTCCTCAACCTGTGTTACCTGCATCAAATCAGCTTCCAACTCTTTGGACAGAATTCTTTTTGACAGTGTTCAATTGAATGGGAATTTAGGAAGTGATGAGGATTTCATTCTGTCAATAGCAAATGCAAGCTCTGAGTTTTATTCACTGTTTGCAACAGAAATGATGAGAACTAAAGAAAAACTGATACTAACAATGCAGCTCTGGAATATCTTTCCACTTCTTGTCCTGCTCTCTGACACAATCAGCTCAGATGTTTTACGAGTCAAGTGATCAACCTGGAATCAGAAAATAGATTTTTGCACTGTTACAGCAGGAAAAAAACTGGAGACAGCCAGCAGGGCTCAGTGCTGGGGCATCACTGCTCTGCACAGTTAAAACTGAAATCTGGGGGCATTTAAATGGTGAAATCACAGCTTTTACAGCTGGGTGTGCTGCAGGGCCCTGGCAGAGAGAAGCTTGTGCTGGTTTGGTACAGGAGGTCACTGACACTTACCTACAGCTATCCTGTTCTAAGAAATCTTAAGGACCTGTGTGAAGCAGTCCTCCATGTATAAATGCCACCAACTTCTACATGCAGGGAATATAACCTGAGTTACAAAGCTGAATTTTGAAGTTTGAATCAAGTTTTAAACAAGCTTTGGTTTGTCAGAATTAGCAGTGGAATTCCCACTAGGCAGTTTATTAACATGGAAATTACATTTCACTCAGAAACAGTCCCAGCATCTGTTTGTTTTGAGAGCTGCATTTCAGAGGAACAGCCTTTTGTCAGTGCTTTACAACAGTTTTGGAAAACACCAGGAAGTGAAACGTAAAGGAATTTTTGTTGCTGGAAACTGTGGGAAATAAGTTTTCAGCAGATTAGCCAAAGGAGGGAAGGAACTGCAGAAGCTCCAGAAAAAGCTGAAGGTGACAGAGCAGAGTGTTCCTACCTGAGTGTTAGAAACACGGGGGGGAGTCTGGATCCCTCCAGCTTCCCCTTCAGGAGCTGAGTTCTTTCCTGAAAGAACAATTGGAGAGTTAAATAAAGGTGTTCACACACCAACAAGCCAGAGCTCTGCTCCAGGAACAATTCAGAACTGCTGGGAACAGCTGCCTCCAGAGCACAGCCTGATCTCCATCAAGCTTGGAATTTATTCTTTAACTCAGCCACTTCCTGCCCCAACCTCCAGCCCACTGCAGGAGCAGCTTACACCCAGCATCTCTGGAGGAGTGGGTTTGATCCCCAGCTCCCTCACACCCTGCCCTGCTGAGAGGATTTGATTAAAATCTGCAACTTCAGGAGCCTGTTTGGAGCTGCAGGACAGGGAAAAGGCCACTCTGGGCCAGCTCCCTCACACCCTGCCCTGCAGAAGGGATTTAATTCAACCCTGAAGCCTCAGGAGCCTGTTCTGTGTCACTGTGGGCCAATTCCCTCACACCCTGCCCTGCTGAAGGGATTTGTTTCAATCCTGAAGCCTCAGGAGCCTGTTCTGTGTCACTGTGGGCCAATTCCCTCACACCCTGCTCTGCTGAAGGGATTTCACTCAATCCTGAAGCCTCAGGAGCCTGTTCTGTGCCACTCTCAGGGAAAAGGCCACTCTGGGCCAGCTCCTTCAAACTCTGCCCTGCTGAGGGGATTTCGCTCAATCCTGAAGCCTCAGGAGCCTGTTTGGTGCCACTCTGGGCCAATTCCCTCACACTCTGCCCTGCTGAGAGGATTTGAGTCCAATCCTGAAGCCTCAGGAGCCTGTTTTGTGCTGCAGGACAGAGAAAAGGCCACTCTCAGCCAGCTCCCTCACACTCTGCCCTGCTGAGGGGATTTGTTCCAATCTGAAGCCTCAGGAGCCTGTTCTGTGCCACTCTGAGCCCCCAGCTCCCTCACACCCTGCCCTGCTGAGGGGATTTGTTTCAATCTGAAGCCTCAGGAGCCTGTTTGGTGCTGCAGGACAGGGAAAAGGCCACTCTGGGCCAGCTCCTGCCCCAGCAGCCCAGCCAAGCAGCACCCCCAGCTGCAGAGCCCCCTCACTGCCTGCAGCTGCAGGAGCAGACCCTCGGGGGTTCCTCAGGGGGAACAGGCAGCTCCAGGCAGGTTTTTGCTGTTCCTAATTCAGGCTGTTTTTCCAGGATACAGACAGAAGGATGGGATGGTGAATGGGTGACTGTGCTTCAGCTGTGAAAACAGCAGAAGAATTCCAGGCTGACAAATTGTGCCTTGTAGCTCCTGTAAATAAAACATTTGCCAACTCCCCAGGACAAGAAATTTTCCTGCATTTTTTATGACTTTTTAGAAGAATCAGGCACACCTTCATGTGGTTATTCCAGTTCTGCAGCCTACTAGCATTGTCAAGACAAAAATTCTGATCTGCACGTGCTGTTTCCTACACATTTCCACCATTATTTTTGAACAGCATGGAAATGGCAGCTGGTTTGGCAAAGCTGCATGTGTTTCTTCTCAAAAAAACCCCAAACCCAACATTCCTGTACAGAAAATGGGTTCCAGATTGTCTGGATGCTTCTGTGCAGCCTCTCCAAGAGGAGCAGATCAACAAGCAGCAGTTCCTCCTTCAGTTTGTTTGGCAGCAAAGTTCAGTCCTCAGGGCTAAAGTGGGAAATGTGAACACAAACCATCCTCTGCTTTATCTCAAATCTGAAAAGGAAGCTCCTGAGATCCCTGAGGACAATTTGGTGTCTCATGTTTTGAGCTGGAGTCAGGCTGGGTGCACATTTTGGAGCTGTGATTAAAAGCCAGCAGTGGGGATCTTCCAGGGCTGGAGGAGCCAGGACAGTTATTTACTGACAGATTTTATTTACAGTCTTAGCAAAAACACTTGAGGAAACTCATTTCTGTGTGATTCATCCTAACAAAAATGCTTTGCTAGAACTTGTACTTGTTAAAGTTCCTCTCCAAGGAAATGCTGAGAGTTGGGTTGTTCATCCTGCAGAGGAGAAGCTCCAAGGAGAGCTCAGAGCCTCTCCCAGTACCTCAAGGGGCTCCAGGAGAGCTGGAGAGGGGCTTTGGGCAAGGCCTGCAGGGACAGGGCACAGGGAATGCTTCACCCTGATGGATTTTGGGAAGGAATTGTTCCCTGGGAGGGTGAGGCCCTGGCACAGGTACCAGAGCAGCCCCTGGGAGTGCCCAGGGCCGGGCTGGACAGGGCTGGGATGGTGGAAGGTGTCCCTGCCATGGCACTGGAGGAGTTTTAAAATCTATTTCAACCCAAACCATTCCATGGCTCTGTGAGAGCACTGCCCAAAAATCCCCTTGCACCTGAACTGGGGGGTGAGGATCTAACTCCTTCTCAAGGTGCTGCAGGGAGAGGGCAGCAGGGATTCTGTCCCAAAACATTCACCTGCCACTCTCAAAGAGCTGCAGGGAGAGGGCAGCAGGGATTCTGTCCCAAAACATTCACCTGCCACTCTCAAGGTGCTGCAGGGAGAGGGCAGCAGGGATTCTGTCCCAAAACATTCACCTGCCATTCTCAAGGTGCTGCAGGGAAAGGGCAGCAGGGATTCTATCCCAAAACATTCACCTGCCATTCTCAAGGTGCTGCAGCACCCAGGGAAAGGGCAGCAGGTCCCCAGAGCACCCTCAGCTGGAAAAGGCACTCACAGGAAGCAGCAGAGCCAAACACAGAATGGTTCATGAAACAGAACACACTCTGGTGAGGTTATTTGTTATTATGGTATTTTATGAAAAGTATCTTCACCAGGATTTCTTCTCCTGAGAAGATGAGAAGCCTCAAGGGAAAATAAAACATCTGATGGCTTCTCCCTGTGTTTTGTGCTTTGGAACGTGGCAGGTGCAGCTTTGAGTGGTTCCATGTGAATTGTTTTTACTTCATGACCAATCCCAGCCCAGCTGTGTCAGACTCTCATCTGTCACAAAATTTTATTATCCATTCTTTTCTAGCTTTCTGATGTATCTTTCTATAGTTTAGTACAGTTGTAATGTATCATTTTAATAAAATAAATCAGCCTTCTAAGAAAAGTGGAGTCAGGTCCCTCACAAAGAACACAACAGTGCCAGCTCTGGGAGCAGCTCCCTCTGGATGAAGGTGTGGGGTTCTGGGCTAAAAATGGGATTTTTTAACCCAGAACCCCATGGTTGAATGGGGTTGAGTTAATGGGTTCAGAGTTGAATGGGAATTCAACTCTGAATTGAGTTGAAGCTCAGAAAACTGAAATTTAAAGAAAAAAAACTACAAAAAAAAAAGAGCCAAAGTGGTTTTTGCAAAGAGAATTTTGTTTCCAAGTCTGCAAAAATGAGCTCAACAGGACAAAACCTCCCCGAGCTTAATGTGCAAATAAATATGATTAAAAATTAAATAAATCAGTAATTATTAATAACAAAAAGAGTAGAGAAAGCAAATGAAGTTTATTTCTAAATATAAACCCTATTCAGCTTAGCTTAGCTGATGAAATGGAACAGAAGATCAGAATATTGAACAGTACCATGAAAATATGTTAATCATGTTTCAACATGTTAATTTTGTTAACCAAGTGTTTCACAGAATGAAGCCCTGATAAAAAATAAAGGCACAGTCATAGATGGGGAGAAAAAAATAAAAATTTGAATATAGATATTTGAGGGGTTTGAAAAATATAACAGATAATATAATACAAAAATTATAATATAATAAAATTATAACATAAAATATAATATAATTAAAGATTGGTGTTGTATTGCATTAAATAGTTTATTTAGTTGTTGTTTTGCACTGGGTGATTGGAGATTTGCACTGGGTAGTTTTTGTATACAGATTATTATATAATAAAAACTATAATATAAACATTATAATATTGAAATTATAATGCAATATATATAAATATTACCTTGAGCTTCTGAAATATTCACACGATTCTTGTCTTGCACTTCATTACCCAAGACAGGATCCTCCTGGATGAAGAAACAGGTGTGTCACTGAATGAAGGCAATTCCACAAGAATGGAAGTTCCCACTCTGATGATTAAGTACTCATTTTTAAAATGGATTTGTGGTGGAATAAACTGAAATAAGTGATTGTGACAAGGGAGGAGGAGGTTCCATCTGTCCCTCTGCTGCTCCTGTGCACAGGCACTGCCTGAGCAGTGACAGGCTGCAAAGTGGAGCAGGAAAATTAAGGAAAAAATTAATTTAAGATCAATTATCCTGCTCAACCATGTCAAAGATCCTGGCAAAAGGATTTTTTATAAGATATGCCTGTGACACAGCCACACGTGAAACTACCTCGCTTAACCAATCCCAGCAGCCACAAAGATTATCCCCTGGAAAACTGAAAAACGCCCATTTTTGTCTTGCTCTGCAGAGCCTGACAAACGAGGCTGAGCTGGCAGTACCCTCATCGTAGTAGAGGAGCTTCATGGTGAGGCAGACGTCGCTGGGCAGGGGGCTGAGGTTCTGCATCAGGATGTAGATCTTGCGGATCAGGAGGATGCTGGCCTTCTTGGTGTCTGCACAGCTGATGGGGCTCTCTGACTTCCTGTCCTTGCTACAAACACAGCAGCCACGTGAGTTCTGACGGACTCAGCATCACCTTCTGAGGGGATGGTAAAGTTATGGGCACAACAAAGGGATTAACTGTGTTTTAGTGTGTTGATAGAATCAGTCTGAAGAAAAGGAAAGAGCTCAGATGCAGAGTTGTGACACCGAGCTGTGTCCAAGGGGATGTTAAAGTTATGGGCACAACCAAAGGGATTAACTGTGTTTTAGTGTGTGTGTGGATAGAATCAGTCTGAAGAAAAGGAAAAGGTCAGATGCAGAGTTGTGACACCGAGCTGTGTCCAAGGGGATGTTAAAGTTATGGGCACAACCAAAGGGATTAATTGTGTTTTAGTGATTGTGTTGATAGAATCAGTCTGAAGAAAAGGAAAAGGTCAGATGCAGAGTTGTGACACCGAGCTGTTTCAAGCACATGGAGCAGTCCCAGGGCTGTACCTGCCAAAATCCAGGAGTGGCCCATTGTGGGTGTACTTGAACTTGAAGTGGTAACACTCTGTGACTGTCTGCAAACAAAACCAGTAATTATTAAACTAACCCTAAACTCCTGCTGCAGCTCTGCTCAGTAACCTATCAACCTCTAAAGGAATAACCACAGCCCAACTGCCATCCACTTACACGTGCTCCTAATCCTCTAACAATTAACAGCAAAAATGCATAAAACTGTTTAAAACATCCTAAAAATGATGATTCTTTTCCAGGAATCACCATGATGAAATATTTTGAAAATCAGCTGAAGTCCTTAGCATAAAACATTCCATGAAACTGTTTCACACGTGGAATAGATGTGGTGGGTTTTGTGTTTTGCACACAAGTCCCACAGACTCGCCAGGCAGAGTCAGGATGGGACAGCTCACCCTGCAATGACATTTTGGTTTCTTGCACAGCCTGAGAATACTCAAATGCAATTCCACGGTGCAATTGCCACTGACCCCAGACATTTTAACAGCTGCTATTTGAAAATGCCCCTTTTTAATAAATGTGCATGTTAAATCTTCCTGCTTGTACCCACATTTCATTAAACTCATATTATCAGTGAGATTTCCAGCAGATTTACCTGAGGATCTTCTGTCTGGGTATAAACCTGTGTTTTTAAAGAAAATAGAGGAACCACAATGAGAACTGCACATCCCTCAAAGAATGTCCCCTAAAAACAAGTCCCTGCCTTTCAGAGATACTCACTGCCAGGACAATCTGTCTCAGCTGTCAGGAACATAACAGAGAGAAAAAAAAACAACAAAAAAAGAATATTAAATATATTTAATCGCCCATTTGTGCTGCCCAAGCTGCTTTCCTCTAACTCTGGAATCCAACACAGGCAACCAAGGCCTAATTTTCTTCCGCTTGGAGGAAAATAAAAAAAGAAAAAAAAAAAAAAAAAAAAAAAAAACAACAAAAAAAGATCATTAAATATATTTAATCACCCATTTGTGCTGCCCAAGCTGCTTTTCTCTAACTCTGGAATCCAACACAGGCAACCAAGGCCTGTTGGAAGAAAAACTTCTTCCTCTTCACTCCTCTCCTGTGGAGGAGGATTCAGCTGCAGGAGGAAACACCCACAGATCTCTCTGGCTTTCTGAGCTGCTGTTTGCAAGAGCTTGATGCAGAAATTCCCCCAGTGCAGCTGAGTGAGCCGTGCCTCTCCCTGAGCAGCCCTGCAGCTGCACTGAAACCAACCTTTCCACACAGCTGAAAGGAGACTGGAGCACTTACGTATTTCTTCTGCAAGGCATCATAGCATCCTAACATCCTGCAAAAACCAAACAACATTGGCCAGCTACTGCTAATTGTCACTTGTTTCTCACTAACAGCACCAAAAAAATGAAACTTTTCTGTTTACTTTTACTGTATTAGAATTCTATCTTATTAGAAGTGATACAAGCTTTGTAACACCAAATCATCCCAACCTCTTGAAAGAATAATTAAAATACAATCTGGAGGTAAAGCAATCAAAAATACAATCTGGAGGGAAATCAATTAAAAATATAAGATGGAGGGAAATCAATTAAAAATGTAAGATGGAGGGAAATAAATTAAAAATATAAGATGGAGGTAAATCAATTAAAAATATAATCTGAAGGTAAATCAATTAAAAATATAAGCTGGAGGTAAATAAATTAAAAATATAAGCCAGAGGTAAATCAATTAAAAATATAATCTGGAGGGAAATCAATGAAAAACATAATCTGGAGGTAAATAATTTATCAGTAAATACATATTGTAATTCTTCAAACACCTTCCAACACAGGTATTAATTAATCAGGGCAGCAGCTTGGTGTAATTGCAGGTGTCCATGGCAGAGGGGTGAGGAAGGTGAGCTCCAAGGTCCCTTCCACCCCAAACCATCCCATGATTTTATCATAAATCAGTAATTCAGCTGAACAGCTGCTGAAGCACAAAGGAATTTTAACTTTTATTTAGATGTTATTTCCTTTTATACAACACCCAATCAGGAAATGAAAACTCCCCCTTTTTTTTCAATTTTTCCTTTCAATTCTTTCTTGCCCTGTATTTTCCTTTCACTTACAGCCAGCAAACAGAAACTGTTTGGTGTGAAGGAAAGGCCAGTGCCCAGAGGTGCACAGCTCCCCCAAAGCAGGGAGCCTGTGCAGCTCAGCCTCCCCAGGGAAGATCCATCAGCAAACCCCAGCTTTCCCCTCCCTCCCTTTGTGACAGCTCGTGGCTGAATCACCTTCAGCATCGACTCTGAGCCCTCAAGCTTTGCTGAGTGCAGCTTTCATTTAGCTCGGGTTTTTGGGGTATTTTCTGATGAGTAAATCTGCTGTGAAGCTTCACCCCACACGTGGAATATCTCAGATTTCCCTGTCCCAAAATGCAAACCCCTCAGCATGCCAGGGGGTGAGTGCAGCATCCCTCCCACGCCTTTGGGGAAAGGGGGAAAAGAGCCTTTTTGGGGGTGACAGAATACAGGGAGACGTAAGCAAGGCAGAGAGGTTCCCAAAAAGCAAGGAGAGCACCTGGAGCAGAACTCAGAGCTGCTGTGAGCAGGAGGAAAAGCAGGAGCAGCAGCTGCAATGCCAGCCAGCTGTGGCAGTGCTCCAGCAGGCTCTGAACAAGTCTGACAGTGCCACTCTCACAAAACCTGAGAGAGATCTTTCAATTGAAGGTGCAAAATGGTGGCTTTGAGGCTCCTGATCAGCTTTTAGAGGTTTGCATTTCTGGGCACCCTCGAGAGCTCATGAGCAGCCAGAGGGATGAAGCATACAAATCCATAGTGTTGGATGTTTGGTATTTAATTAGTAAATATAAAGAACAGTCACTCTGCAAACAGAGATTTGTGCTCTCCTGAGCTGAAAACACCATTGGCACAGCTGGGACACAAATGTGGGAGAGAACTTTTTGCCTTGATCTGCAAACAGCCAGGAGGGACCTTTGAGCACTTAGATGTTACCTGCCTGCTGGAATCAACCTACCACTTCACCAGCTGGGTAGAGCCAGGAGAGTTTTTGTCTTCCCGCAGAATTTTGACACAAACATCTCAAAAAAAAACCCAAAAAAACCACATTTATTTAGGGCAAAGTGCAACTAAAAGTTCATTGCCTAAAAGCACATATGAAGAAGAGACTAAAATTAACATTGCTGTCAAGTGTGAGCATAGCTTTAATGCTGAGTTAGCAGCAGCAACAACAAAATTTAATTTGTTAATATTTATATGCACCAAGTGGCTTTAAAAACAACCCCATGACAACAGTTTTTCCAAATCACCATGGCAACAGCCCCTTACCATCCATGTATCTGGTTCCATAGGCACTTTCAGGGAAGATTCCCCTCAGGTAAGTGATGCAGGACACTGCCACTGCCAGGAGCCTCTTCACCAGCATCAGGGATTGCTGCTCCGTGGCTATTTTCTTGGGAAATACAACTGCACCCTGAAAATCACAGCAAGAAACCAATCAGTTTTTGGGATTTGTAGAGCTAAGCACATTCCCTACACTTGGTGTTACAGCATTTGGAGGGCACAGCTGGTTTCTACGACAACAAAGTTCAGATTCTTTTTCTATAATTTTTTCTATAATTTTTTCTAGACATTCTTTATTAATAATTAAAATACTGGACTACCCTGCTATTTTCACATTAATAAATATCACCTGGGTGCACTATTCCAGCCAAAACTCCCCCATTTTCCCCATTATTATTGTGCTGAAATACACAAACAAAACCGTACCACAGAATTCCTTTGCTTCTGAGCAGTTGCCATTCTGCAGAGACTCCCGTGCTGTCAATGAAACACCTGCATTAGCACCTGGAGAAGGAAAAAGGCTGCATTCCCTGGATTTACAAACACCTCCTGCTCAATTCAGCAGCTCAAACAAACCTGTATTTTTCAGGAAACGGAGCAGGATGGCTCCTCTAATCATCCCCAGTATCAGATTCTTGATTTTCACAGCAGCACAGGCCTCCCCTGAGGCTACAGGATGCAACAATTAGAACATTTGTACTACGAAATATGAACCCCAAAGGCACAACCTACAGGATTTTCATGAAAATGCTCCCCACATTTCAAACACCCCCAGACTGTTTTCTTCTCTAATTTCAATGAGTATGGGAGAAACAGAACCCTCACCACCCTGAGCCTGACTCCACACAAACCTTCCCCCCAGCTCAGGAGTAACAAATGCACCCACACTTGAGGAAAACACCTTCCCCAAGTTAGAAATGAGGTCTGGATCACCACAGGGCACCGAGCTCCTCTCAGCAACCCCCCGATGACAACACCCGGCCGAGTTAGGCCCCGCTGTGAGGAAGGAGCCGCCCCCCCATCAGCCTCAGCCCAGAAACCACCACCTGCTTCCTCAAGGGAAACTGAGGCAGGCGGAGGATGAACGCGCGAAGACACAACACCGCACAGCAGCGCGGGGCGGCGGGCAACAAAACCCGGAGGTGAGGTGTGAGATGATCGAGGGAAAACTGCAGGAGAATGTGAGGAAAGAGAAGGGAGATGGAGATGAAGCGAGGGAATTGAAAGAAACGCCCGCCCTCACCCTCAGGGCGCCTTTTCCCGCCCTCGCCCTCAGAGGGCTCTGCCCAGGGGCCGTGCGCAAACGGAGGGGGCGGGGCTTGCCCTCAGAGGGCTCTGCCGAGGGGCCGTGCGCAAACGGAGGGGGCGGGGCTTGCCCTCAGCGGGCTCTGCCCAGGGGCCGTGCGCAAACGGAGGGGGCGGGGCTTGCCCTCAGCGGGCTCTGCCGAAGGGCCGTGCGCAAACGCAGAGAGCGGGGCTTGCCCTCAGCCGGCCGCGCATGCGCAGTTCCTGCCCCGTCTATGAGGGGACGGGGCTTGTGGAATGTTCTAGGCTGTGAGGGAATTACGAAGATTATTAATTTCATTTTTTTATCCCTAGTCCTGCACTGGCACCCCAAAAACCCCACCCTGAGGGCGTTTTCCAAACGCTTCTGGAGCTCTGGCAGTGCCATCACCCTCTGGGGGAAGAATATTTACTGATAATCCGACATAATCCTCGCTGACGCAGCTCCAGCCGTTCGCTCGTGTTACAGATACGTGTTATAATATTGGCTTTTCGCAAATATTCAAGTGGTTTCTGTGAAAAATGCCTATTTTATGATTGGCTTTTTGCAGATACGTGTTATGTGAGAAAGTTATGCTGTATTAATTTTTTTGAAGTAGCGTGTTAAATATAGTTTTAGGTTATGACATAATGTTAAAATAGAAACTCTGCTATGTAAGATACTTTTTTAAAGAGAGGAATGAGGTACTTGCACCAGACAGCAGCCACAGGACACCTAAATCTTTCAGAGAAAAAGAATTTATTGCTCCATTATCAGAAGAAATGAAGTTCTTCCTGCCTCAGGCCAGGATTCAGAGGAAGAAGCTGACACTGCCCAGACAGAATCCAGTGTTCCAATGGAATTTGTGCATCGTGGATGAGCTGTGTGAACATGAACAGGCTGTTGCTTTAAAGGGTTAATCCTCTGTTAACGTGGCTCCTTTTTTGGGCTTATTTTCCCCAGGAAAAGGTACCTGGACTGTCCCTAACTCTTTATTTTCTTGTATTGTCCTAATCCAAATTGTCCAAGCTTTATTACTCTAACTATATTGTTATTTTTACCATTTTATTACTATTAAACTTAAAAAAAAAAAAATTGGCATTCTTCACAATTAGACACTGAAATTTCTGTATTGCCCTGAGATAAAATGACATCCAGACTCCAGCTGGGCCAAAACAAAATTATATATTTACACTTTATTTTGAGAAAATGGGATAATACCCATGGAAATAATAAAGGGGGTGATTTTTGGGGTCGTTTTAGACGCTGTAATTTCTGTATTTCGCTGGGATAAAATGGCACACGGTGCGTCCAAATGCAGCTGGGCCAGAACAAAGTTACATATTTACACTTAATTTTGGGAAAATGCGATAATCCTTGGGATAATAGACGTGGAAATAATAAAGGAAGCGATTTTTGGGGTGCTTTTAGACGCTGTAACTTCTGTCTTGCCTTAAATAAGGCAATACAGAAAGAAATGGCATCCAAACTCCAGCTGGGCCAGAACAAAATTACACATTTACGCTTAATTTGGGGAAAATGCGATAATCCTTGGGAGAACACACGTGGCAACAAGAGAATTTTTGACATTTTCAGGGGCTCCTTTCCCGCTCACCGCCCCGCACCCCCGGGCGCCATGTCGGTCCCCAACCGGAAGTGGCCGCGTCGTCTCCATAGCAACGGGCGGAAGCGGCGGCGCGCGGCCGGCGCGGGGCCGGAAGTGACGGCCGGGAGCCGCGGCGGCCATGTCGGCGGGCGGCGGAGCGCAGCGGGAC
>NW_024499607.1:211326-218167 GCF_017590055.1 Onychostruthus taczanowskii
GCGGGTGAGGCGCGGCCGCGGCGGCTCGGCCGGCCCCGGTGCCCCTCGGCGCGGCTCCTCACCCTCCCTCTGTCTTTTCCAGGCGCCGCAGCAAGTGGGATCAGCCCGGCCCGGCGCCTAATTTCCTGCTGGCCGGCACGGCGCCGCTGCCCGGGCGGCCGTTCCCCGGTGGGGGCGGCGATGGCGGCGCCGCCGTGGCCGGGTCCGAGAGCTCGGCGGCGCCCTCGGGAGCGCTGGATGCGGCCGCGGCCGTGGCGGCGAAGATCAACGCGATGCTGATGGCCAAAGGGAAGCTGAAGCCGGCGCCCAGCACGGCGGACAAGGTGGGTGGGTGGGCGCGGGCGGTGCTTCGCGGAACTGGCTGCGATGAAAGCAGTCGGAAAGGATTTTAAAACTGGTTTTCAGCGTAATGAAAAGCAGTGGATGGCTGTGAGGTCAGGCAGCTGTGAGGTTTTACCAAAGCCACCTGCAGGGAGGTGATAAAGTGGTTTTTTGTCTCAGAAGCGTGGAATATTCGGAGTTGTAAGGGAGCCACGAGGATTTTCCAGAGAGCAGAGCTGATGGAAAACTCCCGTGTGAAACAAATGCTTTAAAACACGGGGCCAAGTTATTTCTGTGCCTGAAGAGGTTCCCAAAGTGAGCTGTATATCCAAATCCTAACCATGCATTCAGCTTTTCCTGAGCCCTGCCCCGAGCTGGGTTGACCCAGATGAGCTCAGGCATTGCACTGGATGCTCCCTGTGTTCCCCTTAAACAATCTCTGAGTTTTCTATTTTAAACCAAGTGTGGCTTCAAGCTGCTTTTCCAGTCCCAGTCACATTCTTGTCTTGCTCTTGTGCCTGTCCTCAGCCTGTGCTGGAGCCAAGTTCAGAAGCTCTTTCAAGTTTCATGCAGTAATTGCAGTGTGCTTTCTGTGTAAAGGTTTTGCCTTCAACAGCTGAAAGGGGTGAACGAGAAGGATGTTATTCTGTTAATTCTGTTAATATTCTATTAATATTCTATGAATATGTGCTGAAGATAAATCCAGTTTATTTGGGCTGGGAGGAGGCAGATCCAGCAATAATTCCAATGTGCTTTCCACTAATTTCTGTAAAGATTTTAAAATCTATAAAGATTTTTTTCAGTGTCCAATCTGTAAAGATTTTCCCTTCAACAACTGAAAGGGGTGAGCAAGAAGGATGTTATTCATTCTATTAATATTCTATTAATATTTGCTGGAAATAAATCCCAATTTATTTGGGCAGATCCAGCAGTAGCTCCAATGTGTTTTCCTGTGCAATCTGTCAAGATTTTGCAATCTGTAAAGATTTTTTTCAATGTGCAATCTATAAAGATTTTCCCCTCAACAGCTGAAAGGGGTGAACAAGAAGTTCCACATCATGTACAGAGCAGACACGTTAATTACTCTGTTAATATGTGCTGGAGATAAATCAAATTTATTTGGGCTTATTCGCAGTAGCTCCAATGTGCTTTCCTGTGCAATCTGTCAAGATTTTACAATCTGTAAAGATTTTTCCAGTGTCCAATCTGTAAAGATTTTGCAGTCTGTAAAGATTTTTGCAATGTGCAGTCTGTAAAGATCTTTTCCATGTCCAATCTGTAAAGATTTTACAATCTGAAAAGATTTTTTTAGTGTGCAATCTGTCAAGATTTTACAATCTGTAAGGATTTTTTCAATGTCCAATCAGTAAGGATTTTTGCATGTCCAATCAGTAAGGATTTTTGCATGTCCAATCAGTAAGGATTTTTGCATGTCCAATCAGTAAGGATTTTTGCATGTCCAATCAGTAAGGATTTTTGCATGTCCAATCAGTAAGGATTTTTGCATGTCCAATCAGTAAGGATTTTTGCATGTCCAATCAGTAAGGATTTTTGCATGTCCAATCAGTAAGGATTTTTGCATGTCCAATCAGTAAGGATTTTTGCATGTCCAATCAGTAAGGATTTTTGCATGTCCAATCAGTAAGGATTTTTGCATGTCCAATCAGTAAGGATTTTTGCATGTCCAATCAGTAAGGATTTTTGCATGTCCAATCAGTAAGGATTTTTGCATGTCCAATCAGTAAGGATTTTTGCATGTCCAATCAGTAAGGATTTTTGCATGTCCAATCAGTAAGGATTTTTGCATGTCCAATCAGTAAGGATTTTTGCATGTCCAATCAGTAAGGATTTTTGCATGTCCAATCAGTAAGGATTTTTGCATGTCCAATCAGTAAGGATTTTTGCATGTCCAATCAGTAAGGATTTTTGCATGTCCAATCAGTAAGGATTTTTGCATGTCCAATCAGTAAGGATTTTTGCATGTCCAATCAGTAAGGATTTTTGCATGTCCAATCAGTAAGGATTTTTGCATGTCCAATCAGTAAGGATTTTTGCATGTCCAATCAGTAAGGATTTTTGCATGTCCAATCAGTAAGGATTTTTGCATGTCCAATCAGTAAGGATTTTTGCATGTCCAATCAGTAAGGATTTTTGCATGTCCAATCAGTAAGGATTTTTGCATGTCCAATCAGTAAGGATTTTTGCATGTCCAATCAGTAAGGATTTTTGCATGTCCAATCAGTAAGGATTTTTGCATGTCCAATCAGTAAGGATTTTTGCATGTCCAATCAGTAAGGATTTTTGCATGTCCAATCAGTAAGGATTTTTGCATGTCCAATCAGTAAGGATTTTTGCATGTCCAATCAGTAAGGATTTTTGCATGTCCAATCAGTAAGGATTTTTGCATGTCCAATCAGTAAGGATTTTTGCATGTCCAATCAGTAAGGATTTTTGCATGTCCAATCAGTAAGGATTTTTGCATGTCCAATCAGTAAGGATTTTTCCATGTCCAATCTGTAAAGATTTTACAATCTGAAAAGATTTTTTTAGTGTGCAATCTGTCAAGATTTTACAATCTGTAAGGATTTTTCCGTGTGCAATCAGTAAGGATTTTTCCATGTCCAATCTGTAAGTATTTTACAATCAGTAAGGGTTTCTCCATGTGCAATCAGTAAGGATTTTTGCATGTGCAATCAGTAAGGATTTCTCCATGTGCAATCAGTAAGGATTTTTCCGTGTGCAATCAGTAAGGATTTTTGCATGTGCAATCAGTAAGGATTTTTCCGTGTGCAATCAGTAAGGATTTTTCTGTGTGGAATCAGTAAGGATTTTTCCGTGTGCAATCAGTAAGATTTGCCCTCAGCACGTGGGCGGTGTGACCAGGGGCCCCGGGTCTGTGTGTGCTCTGTCCCACTTTGCCCCTGTGTGAAGCTGCAGGCCCTGGGGAAAGGCCCGGCCGCGAGCAAGAGCAAGGATGACCTGGTGGTGGCAGAGGTGGAGATCAACGACGTCCCCCTGACCTGCAGGAACCTGCTGACCAGGGGCCAGACCCAGGACGAGGTGGGTCCCACACCGAGCCTGGAGAGCTCTCCTGGGAGCCTCAGGGAACAAGGGGCACGCTGTTGTCTCGTGTATTCCTGAGGATGTGGCTTGGAGGTTGGGTGGGCTAAAAACAATTGGTGTGTTGGGTACACAGTCACTGCAGCTGTGGCAGAATGATGGAGAGAGTCAGAGTTTTTCATGATTGTCTTGTGGCCTGCTGTCTGTGTGCTTTCTCTGTGCTGTAGTGTGTTTTAGTATAGCAGTCTTTAATATTATGTAATATCATATAATAAGATGTAGTGTAATAATAAACTGTACTGCAGTATAATATATTGCAACATAGTATAAGGCAATATAACACAATAACACAATATAACACAATATGACACAACACAATATAACACAACACAATATAACACAATATAACACAATACAATATACCACAATATACCACAATATAACACAATATAACACAATACAATATAACAATATAACACAACACAATATAACACAATATAACACAATACAATATACCACAATATACCACAATATAACACAATATAACACAATACAATATAACACAATACAATATAACACAATACAACAACACAATATAACACAGTATAACACAATATAACACAATATAACACAACACAATATAACACAATATAACACAGTATAACACAATATAACACAATATAACACAACACAATATAACACAACACAATATAACACAACACAATATAACACAAGTAAGTATTTTACAATCTGTAAGGATTTTTCCATGTGCAATCAGTAAGGATTTTTTCAATGTCCAATCAGTAAGGATTTTTCTGTGTGGAATCAGTAAGGATTTTTCCGTGTGCAATCAGTAAGGATTTTTCCGTGTGCAATCAGTAAGATTTGCCCTCAGCACGTGGGCGGTGTGACCAGGGGCCCCGGGTCTGTGTGTGCTCTGTCCCACTTTGCCCCTGTGTGAAGCTGCAGGCCCTGGGGAAAGGCCCGGCCGCGAGCAAGAGCAAGGATGACCTGGTGGTGGCAGAGGTGGAGATCAACGACGTCCCCCTGACCTGCAGGAACCTGCTGACCAGGGGCCAGACCCAGGACGAGGTGGGTCCCACACCGAGCCTGGAGAGCTCTCCTGGGAGCCTCAGGGAACAAGGGGCACGCTGTTGTCTCGTGTATTCCTGAGCATGTGGCTTGGAGGTTGGGTGGGCTAAAAACAATTGGTGTGTTGGGTACACAGTCACTGCAGCTGTGGCAGAATGGAGAGAGTCAGAGTTTTTCATGATTGTCTTGTGGCCTGCTGTCTGTGTGCTTTCTCTGTGCTGTAGTGTGTTTTAGTATAGCAGTCTTTAATATTATGTAATATCATATAATAAGATGTAGTGTAATAATAAACTGTACTGCAGTATAATATATTGTAACATAGTATAAGACAGTATAACACAATAACACAATATAATACAATACAATATAACACAATACAACACAATATCACACAACACAATATAACACAATACAATATAACACAATATAACACAACACAATATAACACAATATAACACAATACAATATAACACAATATAACACAACACAATATAAGACAATACAGTATAACACAACACAATATAACACAACACAACATAACACAATATAACACAACACAATATAACACAGTATAACACAGTATAACACAGTATAACACAATATAACACAACACAGTATAACACAGTATAACACAGTATAACACAGTATAACACAGTATAACACAGTATAACACAGTATAACACAATACAACGTAATATAACATGGTATAATACTATGATATGATATACTACAATAGGATTATAATATGCTATAATATAATGTACTATAATATAACATACTATTCTATAATATAACACAACACAATAATATAATATACTATAGTATAATATACTATACTGTAATATACTATTCTGTAATATAATATACTATGATATGACATACTATAATATGGCATAATATACTATAATATGTTGTGCAATAATATACTATTCTATAATATGCTATAATACATAATATAATGTAATATATACTGCAATGTAATAAGTTTTATATAATACATACTATAATATATTATGGCATATGTACTATATAATATAATATATATACTATTATATATTATACTATACCGTTATATATACTATAATATATTACATTATATATTCACTAATATATACAATAGCATAGTATATGTAGTATAATGTATTATATAATGTATAACATAATATAATATATATTATATTACATTATATTATGTTATGTTATATTATGTTACATTATGTTACATTATGTTACATCATTATATTACATTATATTATATTATATTATATTATATTATATTATATTATATCATATCATATCATATTATATTAATTGGCTTTCTAAGGACATGCAGTCAGATTGATCTTTTCCTCCCCTCAGCCAGGGCACCCTGCAAACACCACCCCCAGCAGCTGAGCTGAGCTGAGGCTCAGCACCTGTCCTGGGTTCCAGCTGGGACAGAGTGAATTTGTCCCAGTGGTGCCTCAGGGTTTAGTTTTTGTGTTTTTCAGGCTCTGTGCT
Source organism: Onychostruthus taczanowskii (assembly GCF_017590055.1). Classification (NCBI taxonomy): domain Eukaryota; kingdom Metazoa; phylum Chordata; class Aves; order Passeriformes; family Passeridae; genus Onychostruthus; species Onychostruthus taczanowskii. The sequence continues at coordinate 217,300 of NW_024499607.1, forward strand.
GCTTTAGTGGGTGGGTCTGGGTTTCATGTCAGGGCACGGTGAGCTCTGCACAGAGCAGGACACAAAACAATTCCTGCTGCAGCTGGGGACCAGGAACAAATGATCCAAATCTCAGCCCAAGAGCACAGACAGCGTGGGCTGGAGAGAGAAAACAACAAAAATGGGACTGCATGGGCTAAACTGTAATTAAACAATTAACTCCAACATGCTAATGAACCTAAACTTATAAAAGTGTGAGATCCTGTCCATTTTTGTGACCATTTTTAATGGAGCCCATCCTGGCTGGGCTCTTGTGCTGCTCAGGGTGGATCTGTTGAGGCCTTTTAATAAATCCCAGCTTTGTTAATTTGAATTAACTCTGTCCAACCTCTGTTCTAAATCAGCCTTCACGAGGCATCAGTTTTGACTTCAGAGGCAGCATCAGTCTCCTAGCACTTAATTAATCATTTCTGGGGGTTTTTACAAGAACATGGTTTGAGTTCTGGTGTTCTGTGTGAGCCTTGTTTGTGGTGGGCAGGTGTTTCACTGGATTTTATATTTTTTCCACTGGGCTTTGTACATTTTTTTCACTGGGTTTTGTACATTTCTTTTCACTGGGTTTTGTACATTTTTTCCACTGGGTTTTCTACATTTTTTCCACTGGATTTTTTTCCTTTTTTTCCACTGGATTTTGTACATTTTTTCACAGGGTTTTGTACATTTTTTCCACTGGATTTTGTACATTTTTTTCACTGGGATTTATACATTTTTTCACTGGGATTTTGTACATTTTTCCACTGGGATTTTGTACATTTTTTTCACTGGGTTTTGTACATTTTTTCCACTGGGATTTGTGCATTTTTCCACTGGATTTTGTACATTTTTTCCA
>NW_024499607.1:218437-225619 GCF_017590055.1 Onychostruthus taczanowskii
GCGCCGAAAGAAAAGGCCAAGGGGGGCCCGGGGTTTTTTTTTTTTTTTTTTTTTTTTTTTTTTGGAGTTTCTGCTTCTTTTCTCCTGAGGTGACAAAGTGCTGGGGTTTCTCTTTGGTTGATTTCCAATAAATTTGCCATTCTCATGGTCCTGGGCTGAAATAACCACCCCAACCATGACCCTGACAGATCCCACTGTGCTCAACTTCTCCCCACAGAACCCTGCAATTTCCCAAAAAATACAAATTTCTCGCTGCTTTTAGTTAGTGACCCATTTATGGGCAAGCTAGTTAAAGTTTCCAGTGCAGTAATTTTCCTGAATCCTATTTTCAGTGCAGAGCTTTTCTGCCTGAGCACTGTGACACTCAAGGAATTTTTATTCCGTTATCTGGGGGGCATTTCAGATTTTTATGCAAGACTTTCTGCATGCAATATAATTAGATTGGAGCCATTATTATTGTGGGTTTAATTGAATATTTCACTTTTTCTTTCCAGAGATCGTCCTTTGTATCTTCATGTTCAGGGGCAGACACGGGAGTTGGTTGACAGTGAGTACAGAATATTCTGGTTTTTCCCTCCCTGTTTGTGACCAAGGGTTGGATTTGAGTTACAGACACCTTGGTGGTGATGGCAGACTCCATTCAAACACTGAGATCTCTGCTCAGAAATGCCTGAGGTGCCACGTGCTGCATTCATCAGGAAATTCCAGTTTGGGGCAGATTGCCAGGAGGGTGGGGGGAGTGAGCAGGTACAGCTCTTATCTCACTGATAACACCCCAGGGAGCAGGGCTGTGACAGGGACACTCCTGCCACAAGGGACCTCAGAGGGGCACCTGTGCCAGGCAAAGGAAAGGAAAGGATGGGAATGGGATGGAAAGGGAATAGGATGGAAGGGAATGGAAAGGGAAGGGAAGGAAAGGAAAGGAAAGGAAAGGAAAGGAAAGGAAAGGAAAGGGAAATGGAAAGGAAGGGAATGGAAAGGAAAGGAGTGGAATGGAGTGGAATGGGATGGGATGGAATGGAAAGGAAGGGAATGGGATGGAATGGAATGGAATGGAAAGGAGGGGAATGGAAAGGAAGGGAATGGAAAGGAAAGGAGTGGAATGGAGTGGAATGGGATGGGATGGAATGGAAAGGAAGGGAATGGGATGGAATGGAATGGAATGGAAAGGAGGGGAATGGAAAGGAAGGGAATGGAAAGGAAAGGAGTGGAATGGAGTGGAATGGGATGGGATGGAATGGAAAGGAAGGGAATGGGATGGGATGGAATGGAATGGGATGGGATGGAATGGGATGGGATGGAAAGGAAGGGAATGGCATGGAAAGGAATGGATGGGAATGGGATGGAATGGAATGGAGGGGAATGGGATGGGAGGGAATGGCAAGGAATGGAATGGAATGGGATGGGATGGAATGGAAAGGAAGGGAATGGGATGGGATGGAATGGAAAGGAAGGGAATGGGATGGGATGGAATGGAAAGGAAGGGAATGGGATGGGATGGAATGGAAAGGAAGGGAATGGGATGGGATGGAATGGAAAGGAAGGGAATGGGATGGGATGGAATGGAAAGGAAGGGAATGGGATGGGATGGAATGGGATGGGATGGAAAGGAAGGGAATGGCATGGAAAGGAATGGATGGGAATGGGATGGAATGGAATGGAGTGGAATGGGATGGGATGGAGTGGAATGGGATGGAGCGGAATGGGATGCTGACAGGAGCTGGTGACTCTCAGAGTGTCGCAGCTGGGCCGTGCTTGCTCATTAAGCAGAGCCAATCCCTTGGATCACTCACACCTCTTGCGTTCCACAGCAGCAGGCAATCACTGCTGTGCTTTTCCTCTGAGCCTCGTCAGCTCCTCAGGAGAAAAGCCCTGTGCAAAGAGGGTTCTGCAGAAGATGCCAGAGTTCCTCTGGGCTGCAGAGTGAGAACAATTTCCTGTTTTCCACCAGGAGCTGTGAACAGAATCAAGGAGATCATCACCAACGGCGTGGTGAAGGCAGCCACGGGCTCCAGCCCCACGTTCAACGGAGCCACGGTCACCGTGTACCACCAGCCAGCCCCCCTGAGCCAGATAACCCCAGCTGTTGGCCAGAAACCTGCTTTCCAGTCAGGGGTGAGTGCTGGATTCCTTTATTTAACACTGCCACTGCCTGTGGGCTTTGCCTTGTGCGGAGCAGACCCGTCGCGCGTCGCTTGTTTAAAAAAAAAAACAAGAAAAAAGCTGAAAAAACACCCCAGAAACGTCACCCCCAGCTTGTGGTGGTGTGAAACCTGGAGGGCTGACAAGGCTGAGTCTGGAGAGTGAGGCTCAGGTGACAGTGACCTCCTAAAAGAACAGGGATGGAGAGAGCAGCCCTGCCTGCAGGAGAGCCCAGGGCTCACTGTGCCATCTGACAGCAGGCCCTTCCCCTGGCCTCTGAAACAGTCCAGCTTTTAATTTAATACCTTTATTTAAAATTGTTTTCATTTATTTGTTATTTATTTACAGATCCATTACGTCCAGGACAAGCTGTTTGTGGGGCTGGAGCCCTTCTGTCAGTGAAATACTAAATTTTTTACTCTAATATTTTCATTTAAAATTTGCTTTAATTAATTTCTTTGCAGATGCATTATGTGCAGGACAAGCTGTTTGTGGGGCTGGAGCCCTTCTGTCAGTGAAATACTAAATTTTTTACTCTAATATTTTCATTTAAAATTTGCTTTAATTATTTAATTTCTTTACAGATGCATTATGTGCAGGACAAGCTGTTTGTGGGGCTGGAGCCCTTCTGTCAGTGAAATACTAAATTTTTTACTCTAATATTTTCATTTAAAATTTGCTTTAATTATTTAATTTCTTTACAGATGCATTATGTGCAGGACAAGCTGTTTGTGGGGCTGGAGCCCTTCTGTCAGTGAAATACTAAATTTTTTACTCTAATATTTTCATTTAAAATTTGCTTTAATTATTTAATTTCTTTACAGATGCATTATGTGCAGGACAAGCTGTTTGTGGGGCTGGAGCCCTTCTGTCAGTGAAATACTAAATTTTTTACTCTAATATTTTCATTTAAAATTTGCTTTAATTATTTAATTTCTTTACAGATGCATTATGTGCAGGACAAGCTGTTTGTGGGGCTGGAGCCCTTCTGTCAGTGAAATACTAAATTTTTTACTCTAATATTTTCATTTAAAATTTGCTTTAATTATTTAATTTCTTTACAGATGCATTATGTGCAGGACAAGCTGTTTGTGGGGCTGGAGCCCTTCTGTCAGTGAAATACTAAATTTTTTACTCTAATATTTTCATTTAAAATTTGCTTTAATTATTTAATTTCTTTACAGATGCATTATGTGCAGGACAAGCTGTTTGTGGGGCTGGAGCCCTTCTGTCAGTGAAATACTAAATTTTTTACTCTAATATTTTCATTTAAAATTTGCTTTAATTATTTAATTTCTTTACAGATGCATTATGTGCAGGACAAGCTGTTTGTGGGGCTGGAGCCCTTCTGTCAGTGAAATACTAAATTTTTTACTCTAATATTTTCATTTAAAATTTGCTTTAATTATTTAATTTCTTTACAGATGCATTATGTGCAGGACAAGCTGTTTGTGGGGCTGGAGCCCTTCTGTCAGTGAAATACTAAATTTTTTACTCTAATATTTTCATTTAAAATTTGCTTTAATTATTTAATTTCTTTACAGATGCATTATGTGCAGGACAAGCTGTTTGTGGGGCTGGAGCCCTTCTGTCAGTGAAATACTAAATTTTTTACTCTAATATTTTCATTTAAAATTTGCTTTAATTATTTAATTTCTTTACAGATGCATTATGTGCAGGACAAGCTGTTTGTGGGGCTGGAGCCCTTCTGTCAGTGAAATACTAAATTTTTTACTCTAATATTTTCATTTAAAATTTGCTTTAATTATTTAATTTCTTTACAGATGCATTATGTGCAGGACAAGCTGTTTGTGGGGCTGGAGCCCTTCTGTCAGTGAAATACTAAATTTTTTACTCTAATATTTTCATTTAAAATTTGCTTTAATTATTTAATTTCTTTACAGATGCATTATGTGCAGGACAAGCTGTTTGTGGGGCTGGAGCCCTACTGTCAGTGAAATATTGAATTTTTTACTGTAATATTTTCATTTAAAATTTGCTATAATTTATTTTTTCTTTCTTTGCAGATGCATTATGTGCAGGACAAGCTGTTTGTGGGGCTGGAGCACGCTGTCCCCACGTTCAGTGTCAAGGAGAAGGTGGAGGGGCCTGCCTGCTCCTACCTGCAGCACATCCAGATTGAAACTGGTGCCAAAGTCTTTCTTCGTGGGAAGGGCTCGGGTTGCATCGAGCCAGCCTCAGGCAGGGAAGCCTTTGAACCCATGTACATCTACATCAGGTGTGGGGGAGTTTTAAAGAATCGTTAAAAATCAATTAAAAAAAAAAAATCCTGTGGAAATGTATTTTAAAATCCCAGGAAAAATCAAAAATCAAAAAAAAAAATCCCGTAAAAATTTTAAAATCCCATAAAAATAAAAAAAAATCCTGTGGAAATGTATTTAAAAATCCCAGGAAAAATCAAAAATCAAAAAAAAATCCCGTAAAAATCCATTTAAAAAACCCATAAAAATAAAAAAAAAATCCCGTAAAAATCCATTAAAAAATCCCATAAAAATCAAAAATAAAGATCCCATAAAAATCTATTTAAAAATCCCATAAAAATCAAAAATAAAGATCCCATAAAAATCTATTTAAAAATCCCATAAAAATCAAAAATAAAGATCCCATAAAAATCTATTTAAAAATCCCATAAAAATCAAAAATAAAGATCCCATAAAAATCTATTTAAAAATCCCATAAAAATCAAAAATAAAGATCCCATAAAAATCTATTTAAAAATCCCATAAAAATCAAAAATAAAGATCCCATAAAAATCTATTTAAAAATCCCATAAAAATCAAAAATAAAGATCCCATAAAAATCTATTTAAAAATCCCATAAAAATCAAAAATAAAGATCCCATAAAAATCTATTTAAAAATCCCATAAAAATCAAAAATAAAGATCCCATAAAAATCTATTTAAAAATCCCATAAAAATCAAAAATAAAGATCCCATAAAAATCTATTTAAAAATCCCATAAAAATCAAAAATAAAGATCCCATAAAAATCTATTTAAAATCCCATAAAAATAAAAAAATCCCGTAAAAATCCATTAAAAAATCCCATAAAAATCAAAAATAAAGATCCCATAAAAATCCCATTTAAAATCCCATTAAAAAATCAAAAATAAAAAATATCCCATAAAAATCCATTTAAAAATCCAATAAAAATCAAAAAAAATCCCATAAAAATCCATTTAAAATCCCATAAAAAATGAAAAAATAAAAAAATCCCTTTAATAATCCTATTAAAAAATTTTAAAAATCACATAAAAAAATCCATTTTAAAATCCCATGAAAAATTTAAAATAAAAAAATCCCATTAAAATCCATTTTTAAAAATCCCATTAAAAAATCAAAAATACAAAGAATCCCATAAAAATCCATATTAAAAAATCCCATTTAAAAATTCATTTTAAAAATCTCATAAAACCATTTAAAAATCCCATTAAAAATCAATTTAAAAAAAAATCCATGTTAAAAAATCCCATTTAAAAATCCATTACAAAAATCCCATGCATTTTTAAAAATCCATTTTAAAAAATCCATTTAAAGTAATCCCATTAAGAATCCATTTTTAAAAAATCCATTTAAAAAATCCTCATAAAAACCATTTAAAAAACCCATTAAAAATCAATTTTAAAAAATCCCATAAACATCCATTTAAAAAAAATCAATTTTTAAAAAATCCCACAAAATTGCATTTTAAAAAAATCCCATAAAAAATCAAATTTTAAAAAATCCCATTTCAAAAAAATCCCATAAAAATCCATGTTAAAAAATCCCATAAAAATCCATTTTAAAAAAACCAATTTTTAAAAAATCCCACAAAATTGCATTAAAAAAAAATCCCATAAAAAATCAAACTTTAAAAAATCCCATTTCAAAAAAATCCCATAAAAATCCATTTAAAAAATCCCATTTAAAATCCATTTTTAAAAAAAAATCCCATAAAAATTCAAGGTGTAACCATAACGTTGTTAGGGCAAAGAAACATCTCCCAAATTCAGCAGAAAGCTTTGTCCTAACGAATTTTTAAATTTTTTTTGTATTTTTTCAGTCACCCAAAGCCAGAAGGTTTGGCAGCTGCTAAAAAGCTCTGTGAGAACCTGTTGCAAACAGTGAGTAACTCTTAAAAATCTGAATTTTCCCAGCCTTTGTAGCTCTGGGATGTGCACTGAGGAATTTTTTATTTATTTTTTTAATTAAAAAATTAATTTTTTATTGTTTTTACACAATAAAAATATTTTATTGCTTTCAGCAAAGCTGTTGGTGCTCACAGATTTTTTTCCTCCCAAGGGTTGCTAATTTTTGTACAGAATTTCTCAGGAAGGAGCTGAGAATATTGGAATTTTAGTGGAAAAAAAAAAAAAAATGCAAAATGGTTCTTGAGCAGAACTGGGGGTGAGGATGGAGGAATTCCTGAGTGCAAATAAAAACCTGATTTTTCCTGCAGCTTCCTCTGCTCCAGGGAAAATCAAGTGATTGGTGTAGCAAAGAAATGAGGAAATATTTTATTTATATAGACAGAGAATCTTTAATTTCTCAGCTTCCTTTTTATGGATAAAAATCAAATCCTGGAGAATCAGCTGATACAATAATAAGATAATGGAGTTACAATAATAAGATAATTGAGGTATAATGACATAATGGAGTGTGGGCTAGAAAATCTCTTTTGAAAAATATTAGGAAGCTTTTTTCTTCTCTGTATTGAAGTAATTAATGAGTTTGCCATTCTCTTCCAATTAAAGATTATCCCATAATTTGCAGATGTGCCGAGGCCAGCAGGAGCAGGGGGTGTCCATGGGGTGGGTGCTGAGCTTTGGGGTGCTGCTGTCCTGGGCCTGCAAGCAGCGTGGGGTGGGGAAGCACAGCAGGGCTGATGGTTTTCATTGTTGGTTTTATTTTTCATTTTTATTTCAATTTTATTTTAATTTTTATTTTTATTTTTATTTTTGTTTTAATTTTAATTTTAATTTTTATTTTAATTTTTGTTTTAGTTTTAATTTTTCATTTTTATTTTTATAATTTTAATTTTT
>NW_024499607.1:226047-234047 GCF_017590055.1 Onychostruthus taczanowskii
CAGATGCATTATGTGCAGGACAAGCTGTTTGTGGGGCTGGAGCCCTTCTGTCAGTGAAATATCGAATTTTTTACTGTAATATTTTCATTTAAAATTTGCTTTAATTATTTAATTTCTTTACAGATGCATTATGTGCAGGACAAGCTGTTTGTGGGGCTGGAACCCTTCTGTCTGTCCTCAGTGAAATATTAATTTTTTTACTTTAATATTTTTATTTAAATTTTGATTTAATGAATTTCCTTCCAGATGCATTATGTGCAGGACAAGCTGTTTGTGAGGCTGGAACCCTTCTGTCAGTGAACTATTAAATTTTTTACTTTAATATTTTTATTTAAAATTTGCTTTCATTTATTTGTTATTTATTTACAGATGCATTATGTCCAGGACAGATTGTTTGTGGGGCTGGAGCCCTTCTGTCAGTGAAATATTGAATTTTTGACTGTAATATTTTCATGTAAAATTTGCTTTAATGAATTTTTTCTTTCCATACAGATGCATTATGTGCAGGACAAGCTGTTTGTGGGGCTGGAGCCCTTCTGTCAGTGAAATATTGAATTTTTGACTGTAATATTTTCATGTAAAATTTGCTTTAATGAATTTTTTCTTTCCATACAGATGCATTATGTGCAGGACAAGCTGTTTGTGGGGCTGGAGCCCTTCTGTCAGTGAAATATTGAATTTTTGACTGTAATATTTTCATGTAAAATTTGCTTTAATGAATTTTTTCTTTCTTTGCAGATGCATTATGTGCAGGACAAGCTGTTTGTGGGGCTGGAGCACGCTGTCCCCACGTTCAGTGTCAAGGAGAAGGTGGAGGGGCCTGCCTGCTCCTACCTGCAGCACATCCAGATTGAAACTGGTGCCAAAGTCTTTCTTCGTGGGAAGGGCTCGGGTTGCATCGAGCCAGCCTCAGGCAGGGAAGCCTTTGAACCCATGTACATCTACATCAGGTGTGGGGGAGTTTTAAAGAATCGTTAAAAATCAATTAAAAAAAAAAAATCCTGTGGAAATGTATTTTAAAATCCCAGGAGAAATCAAAAATCAAAAAAAAAAATCCCATAAAAATTTAAAAATCCCATAAAAATAAAAAAAAATCCTGTGGAAATGTATTTAAAAATCCCAGGAAAAATCAAAAATCAAAAAGAAATCCCGTAAAAATCCATTTAAAAATCCCATAAAAATAAAAAAAATCCCGTAAAAATCCATTTAAAAATCCCATAAAAATAAAAAAAAAATCCCATAAAAATCCATTTAAAAATCCCATTAAAAATCAAAAATAAAAAAAAAAACCCGTAAAAAACCATTTAAAAAACCCATTAAAAAAAAAAAAAAAAAAAAAAAAAAAATCCCATAAAAATCTATTTAAAAATCCCATAAAAATCAAAAATAAAGATCCCATAAAAATCTATTTAAAATCCCATAAAAATAAAAAAATCCCGTAAAAATCCATTAAAAAATCCCATAAAAATCAAAAATAAAGATCCCATAAAAATCCCATTTAAAATCCCATTAAAAAATCAAAAATAAAAAATATCCCATAAAAATCCATTTAAAAATCCAATAAAAATCAAAAAAAATCCCATAAAAATCCATTTAAAATCCCATAAAAAATGAAAAAATAAAAAAATCCCTTTAATAATCCTATTAAAAAATTTTAAAAATCACATAAAAAAATCCATTTTAAAATCCCATGAAAAATTTAAAATAAAAAAATCCCATTAAAATCCATTTTTAAAAATCCCATTAAAAAATCAAAAATACAAAGAATCCCATAAAAATCCATATTAAAAAATCCCATTTAAAAATTCATTTTAAAAATCTCATAAAACCATTTAAAAATCCCATTAAAAATCAATTTAAAAAAAAATCCATGTTAAAAAATCCCATTTAAAAATCCATTACAAAAATCCCATGCATTTTTAAAAATCCATTTTAAAAAATCCATTTAAAGTAATCCCATTAAGAATCCATTTTTAAAAAATCCATTTAAAAAATCCTCATAAAAACCATTTAAAAAACCCATTAAAAATCAATTTTAAAAAATCCCATAAACATCCATTTAAAAAAAATCAATTTTTAAAAAATCCATTTAAAAAATCCTCATAAAAACCATTTAAAAAACCCATTAAAAATCAATTTTAAAAAATCCCATAAACATCCATTTAAAAAAAATCAATTTTTAAAAAATCCCACAAAATTGCATTTTAAAAAAATCCCATAAAAAATCAAATTTTAAAAAATCCCATTTCAAAAAAATCCCATAAAAATCCATGTTAAAAAATCCCATAAAAATCCATTTTAAAAAAACCAATTTTTAAAAAATCCCACAAAATTGCATTTTAAAAAAATCCCATAAAAAATCAAATTTTAAAAAATCCCATTTCAAAAAAATCCCATAAAAATCCATGTTAAAAAATCCCATAAAAATCCATTTTAAAAAAACCAATTTTTAAAAAATCCCACAAAATTGCATTAAAAAAAAATCCCATAAAAAATCAAACTTTAAAAAATCCCATTTCAAAAAAATCCCATAAAAATCCATTTAAAAAATCCCATTTAAAATCCATTTTTAAAAAAAAATCCCATAAAAATTCAAGGTGTAACCATAACGTTGTTAGGGCAAAGAAACATCTCCCAAATTCAGCAGAAAGCTTTGTCCTAACGAATTTTTAAATTTTTTTTGTATTTTTTCAGTCACCCAAAGCCAGAAGGTTTGGCAGCTGCTAAAAAGCTCTGTGAGAACCTGTTGCAAACAGTGAGTAACTCTTAAAAATCTGAATTTTCCCAGCCTTTGTAGCTCTGGGATGTGCACTGAGGAATTTTTTATTTATTTTTTTAATTAAAAAATTAATTTTTTATTGTTTTTACACAATAAAAATATTTTATTGCTTTCAGCAAAGCTGTTGGTGCTCACAGATTTTTTTTCCTCCCAAGGGTTGCTAATTTTTGTACAGAATTTCTCAGGAAGGAGCTGAGAATATTGGAATTTCAGTGAAAAAAAAAAAAAATTTTTTTTCCTCCCAAGGGTTGCTAATTTTTGTACAGAATTTCTCAGGAAGGAGCTGAGAATATTGGAATTTCAGTGAAAAAAATAAAATGCAAAATGGTTCTTGAGCAGAACTGGGGGTGAGGATGGAGGAATTCCTGAGTGCAAATAAAAACCTGATTTTTCCTGCAGCTTCCTCTGCTCCAGGGAAAATCAAGTGATTGGTGTAGCAAAGAAATGAGGAAATATTTTATTTATATAGACAGAGAATCTTTAATTTCTCAGCTTCCTTTTTATGGATAAAAATCAAATCCTGGAGAATCAGCTGATACAATAATAAGATAATGGAGTTACAATAATAAGATAATTGAGGTATAATAACATAATGGAGTGTGGGCTAGAAAATTTCTTTTGAAAAATATTAGGAAGTTTTTTTCTTCTCTGTATTGAAGTAATTAATGAGTTTGCCATTCTCTTCCAATTAAAGATTATCCCATAATTTGCAGATGTGCCGAGGCCAGCAGGAGCAGGGGGTGTCCATGGGGTGGGTGCTGAGCTTTGGGGTGCTGCTGTCCTGGGCCTGCAAGCAGCGTGGGGTGGGGAAGCACAGCAGGGCTGATGGTTTTCATTGTTGGTTTTATTTTTCATTTTTATTTCAATTTTATTTTAATTTTTATTTTTACCCCCTGCAGCTGCAGCGGTTCCTGCAGCACACCCGAGCTCTCCTCTCTCTCCCTGCAGGTTTCACGCAGCCGGCCTCCGTCAGCAGCGTCCCCTCCCAGCCCTCCTACTACCCGTCCAACGGCTACCAGGCCGGCTACCCCGTGCTGGCCCCTCCTCAGCAGCCCGTGCCGCCCCCCTTTGGGGTGCCGGGGATGGTGCCCCCCGCCGTGCCCCTGCCTGCCGGGGTGCTGCCGGCGCTGCCCGCGGCCGTGCCCCCCGTGCCCACGCAGTACCCCCTAGCTCAGGTGCAGCCTGCAGCCGGCGCGGCCCAGGTACTGCCCGGGGCCTGGGGGCGGCTGCTCTTGGGTGGTTGGTTTGTTTGGGGGTTTTTGGGAGGGGGGAGGGTGGTTGGGTTTGTTGTTGTTGTTTAGCTGAGCCTTCGGGGCAGGGGAATTGCTGCGTTGGCAGCTTCCTGCTGCAGTTTTTGTATTCTGTCCTTCATGTTCTGTCCATCATGTTCTGTCCTTCCTGTTCTGTCCTTCATATTCTGTCCTTCATATTCTGTCCTTCATATTCTGTCCTTCATGTTCTGTCCTTCATGTTCTGTCCTTCATGTTCTGTCCTTCATATTCTGTCCTTCATGTTCTGTCCTTCATGTTCTGTCCTTCATGTTCTGTGTTTCATGTTCTGTCCTTCATGTTCTGTCCTTCATATTTTGTCCTCATGTTCTGTGTTTCATGTTCTGTGTTTCATGTTCTGTCCTTCATGTTCTGTCCTTCATGTTCTGTCCTTCATATTCTATCTTTCATATTTTGTCCTCATGTTCTGTGTTTCATGTTTTGTCCTTCATCTTCTGTCCTTCCTGTTCTATTTTCCATGTTCTGTTTTTCCCATTCTGTCTTTCCCATTCTGTCCTTCATACTCTATCCTTTGTATTCTGTCCTTCATATTCTATTTTTCATGTTTTATTTTTCCTATTCTATCTTTGCCATTCTATCCTTCCTGTTCTTACTTCTCCTGTTCTTACTTTTCCTGTTTTTCGTGTTCTATTTATCCTGTTCTATCTTTCCCACTCTATCCTTCATATTTTGTTTTTCCTGTTCTATTTTCCCTGTTCCGATTTTTCCTTTTCTTAGTTTTCCTTTTCTTACTTTTCCTGTTCCTGTTTTTCCTGTTTCTGTTTTTCGTGTTCTATCTTTCCCACTCTATCCTTCATATTTTGTTTTTCCTGTTCTATTTTTCCTGTTCCTATTTTTCCTGTTCTTACTTTTCCTGTTCCTGTTTTTCCTGTTGTGTTTTTCCTGTTCTATCTTTCCCATTCTAGCCTTCATATTTTATTTTTCCTGTTCTATTTTTCCTGTTCTTACTTTTCCTGTTCCTGTTTTTCCTGTTTCTGTTTTTCGTGTTCTATCTTTCCCACTCTATCCTTCATATTTTAATTTTCCTGTTCTATTTTTCATATTCTGTTGTCCATGTTCTGTTTTTCCTATTCTGTCTTTCCCATTCTATCCTGCCATAGTTGTTCAAACAAGTCCACACTGGAGCAGATTGCCTGTCAAGTGCAGGGTGACAATCAAAGCAGAGCTCAGCCAGGTGCCAGAAGCAATGTAGGCAACTGTGGAAGTATCAACCTCACTTGCACTGACTCGTTCTTTTCCTGTTCTTACTTTTCCTGTTCCTGTTTTTCCTGTTCTGTTTTTCCTGTTCTATCATTCCCATTCTATCCTTCATATTTTAGTTTTCCTGTTCTATTTTTCATATTCTATTATCCATGTTCTATTTTTCCTATTCTATCTTTGCCATTCTATCCTTCCTGTTCTGTTTTTCCTGTTCTATCATTCCCATTCTATCCTTCATATTATAGTTTTCCTGTTCTATTTTTCATATTCTGTTGTCCGTGTTCTGTTTTTCCCATTCTATCTTTCCCATTCTATCTTTCATACTCTGTCCTTCATATTCCATTAATATTCAATTCCTGTTATTCATATCCTGTTCCATATTCATATTATAAACCACGCCTGTCCTCCTGACAGCATTTAGGACATTTTCAGGGCTTGGGGAGTCAATTCCATTTCTGAGGAGCACATCACACTCTGTGCTGCCCCTGTGTGGGTGCCTGAGTTTAAATTACAGCTGGGGATTGGTTGGGGGTGGGAGCACTCTAAATTAAATCCTTCCACTGTGAATTTTCCTCTAAGTTCTCTCAAATCTGGAGGAACCATTTGTGTGTTGTATGCATTGAATGAATAATTTACCAATTTCTTGTGTTTTCTCTGTGACTTGTGCCCGGCAGAGTCCTCTGAGTGCTCCCTTCCTTCCTGCTGCCCCAGTAAAACCCAGCATGCCCACTGGAGCCCAGCCCCAGGTGCAGCCCCAGGGCCAGAAGAGACGCTTCACGGAGGAGCTGCCTGACGAGAGAGAGTCAGGACTGCTGGGATACCAGGTGCAATAAAATCAGCAATTTTCCTTCCCTCCCAGGCACACAGCTGGGCTGTTGCTGGCCCGGCTCCTTGGAGCACTTGTGCAGAGGGCAGTGCTTGTTCCAAAGCTCAGGGCCCACCTTTTGGTGTCTCTGAGTGGATGCACTGCTCTAAAATTGTGATTTTTTAACTCATTTCAGCTGCTTTCCTTCCCTCAAAGATGAGTGCTGCATCCACATCACAGACGTGACAAAAGCGTGGGGCTGCTTGGCCTAAAGAGAAATTATTTGGGGCTTTGTTGGAATTTTTGGGGTCTTTAGGTGGGCTTTTTGAGGGAGGGAAGTGTAATAACTTCTAGTTTTTCCCATTTACCTTGCAGGTTGCACTTGAGAGGATTTCAAGAAGCCTAGTTTAAAAGTTAATTTATTTAGGTAGCTAGATGACTTTTAAGAAAAATAATTTTTAGCTAGTTAGATGATTTTAAGAAAAATAATTTTTAAGTAGTTAGATGATTTTAAGAAAAATAATTTTGAGTTCTTGCCTTTTGCATGTGAGCAAAGGGAGTGTCTGTAAATGTTTCTCTGGTGCTACACCCCTGCCACGGGCAGAGCCCTTAATAAAAGCTTTTTAGAGCTAATTTCAGAATCTCAAGCAGATTTCTGTGCTGTGAGGTCAGCTCAGCAGTCAGAATTAGCTGATTGAGGAGGTGGTAGGTGCTCCATGAGGGGAGCAGCTCTTTTTATTGTCCTGAAGCACTGCTGAGCTGGAGGAGCTGCTGAGCAGTTCTCCAGAGTGCTGCTCAGGCCTGTTTCCCACCACTCAGATCATTTTAGGAGAAAGCTGCCCTCAGATCATTTTAGGAGAAAGCTGCCCTCAGATAATTTTAGGAGAAAGCTGCCCTCAGATATTTTTATGAGAAAGCTGCCCTCAGATAATTTTAAGAGAATGCTGCCCTCAGAAAATTTTAGGAAAAAGCTGCCCTCAGATAATTTTATGAGAAAGCTGCCCTCAGATATTTTTAAGAGAAAGGTGCCCTCAGAAAATTTTGGGAAAAAGCTGCCCTCAGATATTTTTAGGAAAAAGCTGCCCTCAGATATTTTTAGGAGAAAGCTGCCCTCAGATAATTTCAGGAGAAAGCTGCCCTCAGATATTTTTAGGAAAAAGCTGCCCTCAGATAATTTCAGGAGAAAGCTGCCCTCAGATATTTTTGGGAGAAAGCTGCCCTCAGATAATTTTAGCAGAAAGCTGCCCTCAGATAATTTCAGGAGAAAGCTGCCCTCAGGTATTTTTTAGGAGAGAAAGCATTTTGTGTAACAGTGGTGCTTAGAGATGCCTTCTGCTAGTTGGCTCTGCAAGGTTGGGTTTCCTAACAGTATCATTAAGGAGCTGTAGCTTTTGTTGTAGTGGTAGATTTGCTAATGCCGTGTGTTTTTCTGCTCATAGCATGGACCCATTCATATGACTAATTTAGGTACAGGCTTCTCCAGTCAGAGCGACATCCAGGGGGCCGCGGCGAAGGCAGCGAGTTCCTCAGGAAAGGAGAGAGAGAGGGACAGGTGAGTGAGGAGCCGTGGGCAGGTTCTGCTGCAGGGTGGGTTTGGTGTTCTCTTGGGGATTGGGCACTGCTTGGTTCTGGGTTGGTTTGTTTTCTGGTTTGGGTTGGGTTTTTTTAAGGAGAAGGGATGCAAGGGCGACCTTTTGGTGCTGCAGAGTGGAAATGGCTTCGTTTCCACTGCGGCCTGAGTCGTCGTGTGGCTCTGGTGTTCTGGCACTGTCACACGTGGCACTGTCCTGGCCCCAGCACAGACCTCGAGGGCCAACACTTGTTACTGCTTCTGTCTTGGGCACTGAGCTGCTGGGAACTCCTTGGATGTGGCCATGCAGGCAGACCCTCACCCTCTAAACATCCATCCATCCATCCATCCTCCATC
>NW_024499608.1:0-1401 GCF_017590055.1 Onychostruthus taczanowskii
GTGCTCCCTCAGGTTCATCTCCCCACACCAACAGCCTGGGGCTGCTCACCCTGGGGCTTTTCTGTGCTGAGCATTGGCCTGGCCGTGTTCTTGAGAGAGCCTGGGCAAGGAGCCTGGAGCCCCCAGGGCCTGGCCTGAGGCGTCAGCGCTGCCCCAGCAGTGCCCATGGCCTGTCCCTGCTGCAGCCCCGGCACTGCCACCCCCAGGACTGTGCCCGGCCCCGAGAGCACTCAGGCCCTGCAGCAACACCAGGGCCACCAGGGCAGCGGGGCAGGGCCACGGCAGCAGCACTGGCAACACCAAGTGCTGCTGCTGCTGCTGGGCACAGCTGCTGGGCCAGCACTGATCTGCCCCAGCTCTGCACACAGACATTGCTGCTGCAGCTCCAGAGAAGGCAACAAAAGGGAATCTCTGCAGAAAAATTTGCTGCAGAGGCATCCCTTTGTATTTTTGAATCCACCGAGAGTGCAACTCCTCACTGATACAGTCTGTGGCCACTGGGAAGGTGGAGAGAAACTAAATTTATTATGGCAGAAAAAATGATGATTCTTTGTGCAATATATTATAAAAGTAAAATAACAATGAAACCAACAAGAAGTATCAAAGATGACTTTTATTGCAAGTGATTTGCAGAAATTTACCAGCAGTTAATGTCCCTGAAAGATTCCAGTCATCAGTCTCCTCACTGCAGCCTTGAGCTCCTGGTTCCTCAGGCTGTACATGAGGGGGTTCAGGGCTGGAGGCACCACCGAGTACAGAACTGACAGGGCCAGATCCAGGGATGGGGAGGAGATGGAGGGGGGCTTCAGGTAGGTAAAAAGTGAGGTGCTGATGAACAGGGAGACCACAGCCAGGTGAGGGAGGCAGGTGGAAAAGGCTTTGTGCTGTCCCTGCTCAGAGGGGATCCTCAGCACAGCCCTGAAGATCTGTGCATAGGAGAAAACAATGAACACAAAACAACCAAGTGCTAAACAGATGGAAAATACAATAACCCCAAGTTCCCTGAGGTAGGAATTTGAGCAGGAGAGCTTGAGGATCTGGGGGATTTCACAGAAGAACTGGCCCAGGGCATTGCCATGGCACAGGGGCAGGGAAAATGTACTGATTGTATGTAGGAGAGAGTTGAGAAAGCAACTGGCCCAGGCAGCTGCTGCCATGTGGGCACAAGCTCTGCTGCCCAGGAAGGTCCCGTAGTGCAGGGGTTTGCAGATGGACACGTAGCGGTCGTAGCACATGATGGTCAGAAGGGAAAACTCTGCGGAGATGAAGAAATACAAAAGCAAGAGCTGCGCAGCACATCCTGTGTAGGAGATGCCTGTCCCACTGGGACTCACCCACCCTTTTTCCTGCTCCAAGAAAACCTTCACTCAGCTTCCTGCCTGAGCTCCAGCTGTGCTGGCT
>NW_024499609.1:0-1401 GCF_017590055.1 Onychostruthus taczanowskii
CGGGGGTTGGGGGTTTGGTCGCCCCCCCCCCTTGCCGGTGTCCGGTGTCGCCTCCCGGTGTTGTCGCGTCCCTGTCGTGCTCCATCCATCCCATTGTCCGGTGTGGTAGGAAAAGTGTCCACGGAGCCATAAAGAGCTGATTTCACCCCAAAAAACCTCGGCTGTTTCCTTTCCTGACGGGGTTTCCCTCCCGCTTGGGGGATTTTCACATTTTTTGGGGGGGTACTCCCAATTTTTGGAAGGGTATTCCCGTTTTTGGGGGGTATTCCCGTTTTTTTGGGGGATTATTCCCATTTTTGGGGGGATTTCCCGATTTTTTGGGGGGATTTCCCGATTTTTTTGGGGGGTATTCCCATTTTTGAGTAGTATTCCCATTTTTGGGGGGATTTCCCCGCTTTTTTTGGGGGGTACTCCCATTTTTGGGGGGATTTTCCCAATTTTTGGGGGGATTTTCCCACCTTTTCTGGGGGGTATTCCTGTTTTTGGGGGGATTTCCCGATTTTTTGGGGGGTCTTCCCGTTTTTAGGGGGTATTCCCATTTTTTGGGGGGATTATTCCCATTTTTGGGGGGATTTCCCGATTTTTTGGGGGAGGGGATTATTCCCATTTTTGGGGGGATTTTCCCATTTTTTGGGGGGATTTTCCCAATTTTTGGGGGGGTATTCCCATTTTTGAGGGGATTTCCCCGCTTTTTTGGGGGGGTACTCCCATTTTTGGGGGTATTCCCATTTTTGGGGGGATTTTCCCAATTTTTGGGGGGATTTTCCCGCTTTTTCTGGGGGGTATTCCTGTTTTTGGGGGGATTTTCCCCATTTTTTGGGGGGGTTTCCCGCTTTTTTTGGGGGGGTATTCCCATTTTTGGGGTGGTTTTCCCATTTTTTGAGGGAATTTTCCCACTTTTTTCTGGGGGTATTCCCATTTTTGAGGGGATTTTCCCATTTTTTGGGGGGATTTTCCCATTTTTTGGGGGGGATTTTCCCATTTTTAGGGGTATTTTCCCACTTTTTTGGGGTGTTTTCACACATTTTGGGGTATTTTCCACTTTTTTTCAGGATTTTCCTGCTTTTTTTGGGGAGTATTCCCATTTTTAGGGAGATTTTCCCACTTTTTTGGGGACATTTTCACACATTTTGGGGATTTCCCCACTGCTTTGGGGGGATTTCCCCATTTTTGGGGGGATTTTCCCACTTTTTTGGGGGCATTTTCCCATTTTCCAGGAGTTTTCCCCATTTTTGGGGCGGGGGTCTTTCCCCATTTTTGGGGGGTTTTTCCACCTTTTTTTGCTTGGAAAATTCGCCTGGGGTGGAGCCCCAATTTGGGGAGGGGTCTCGGTAATTTCGGGGGGGTCCCGGTAATTTTAGGGGGTCCCGGTGATTTGGGGAGGGGTCCCGGGGGTCCCGG
>NW_024499610.1:0-1399 GCF_017590055.1 Onychostruthus taczanowskii
TGTAATTTCCCATTTCCTGTCCCCATTACTTCCCCCTTTTTTCCTGCTATTTCCCCACTGCTTCCCGTTATTTCCCATCCCCATTATTCCCCCACTATTTCCCCTGCTATTCCCCTTCTCCGTTATTCCCCATTATTTCCCTTTCTCTCCATTATTCCCCCATTATTTCCTGTTCTTCCTGTGTTATTTCCCATTTTTATTCCCCATTATTTCCCAGTTATTTCCCATTCCCTGTTCCCATCATTCCCCCATCATTCCCCTATTATTCCCCGGTTATTTCCCCCGTTATTTCCCATTTCCCATCCCCATTATTCCCCCATTATTTCCCACTTATTATTACCCCCATTATTATTATTTCCCTGTATTATTATCCCCATTACTCCCCCGTTATTTCCCAGTTATTTCCCCCCTTATCCCCTTAATTTCCCAGTTATTTCCCATTCCCCATTCCCATCATTCCCCGGTTTTTCCCCCGTTATTTCCCATTTTCCATCCCCATAATTCCACCATTATTTCCCTGTTATTTCCCATCCCCATTATTTCCCTGTTACTTCCCATTTCCCATCCCCATTATTTCACCATTATTCCCCCATGATTTCCCATTTCCCATTCCCATTATTCCCCCATTATTCCCCCATTATTCCCCATCATTCCCCACTATTCCCCATTGTTCCCCCATTTTTCCCCATCATTCCCCATCATTCCCCATTATTCCCCACTATTCCCGACTGTTCCCCCGTTATTCCCCGTTATTCCCCGTTATCCCCCGTTATTCCCAGTTCATTCCCAGCTCTCTCTGGTCACTATTATTCCCCATTATTCCCCATTATCCCCCATTATTTCCCCCATTATTCCCCCGTTATTCCCCGTTATTCCCCGTTATCCCGTTATTCCCGGTTCATCCCCCGTCATTCCCGGTTCACTCCCAGCTCTCTCCAGTCACTATTATTCCCCGTTATCCCCCATTATTCCCTGTTATTCCCCCATTATCTCCCGTTATTCCCCATTGTTCCCTCATTATTCCCCATTATTCCCCCCGTTATTCCCCGTTATCCCCCGTTATTCCCGGTTCATTCCCAGTTCTCTCTGTCACTATTATTCCCCATTATCCCCCATTATATCCCCCGTTATCCCCCGTCATTCCCGGTTCACTCCCGGCTCTCTCTGGTCACTGTTGTCCCCCGTTACCCCCGTTATTCCCCGTTATCCCCCGTCATTCCCGGTCACTCCCGGCTCTCTCCGATCACTATTATTTCCCGTTATCCCCCGTTATTCCCCGTTATCCCCCGTCACTCCCGGTTCATCCCCCGTCATTCCCGGTTCACTCCTGGCTCTCTCCGGTCACTATTATCCCCCGTTACCCCCGTTATTACCCCGTTATCCCCCGTCACTCCCAGTT
>NW_024499611.1:0-1399 GCF_017590055.1 Onychostruthus taczanowskii
CCTGTCTCTCACCTGTCTCACCTGGGCAGGGGCAGTGCCAGTGGCGGCAGCCGCCGGGCCGTGAGATTTACCGCAAGGGGAACATCTCGGTCTATGAGGTGGACGGCAAGGACCACAAGGTGAGCCCGGGCGTGGCCAGGTGTGCCCAGCTGTGCCCAGGTGAGCCCAGGTGAGCTCAGGTGAGCTCAGGTGTCACCTGGGCACCCCAAACCCAGGGAATCCCCAAACCCTGAGGTGGTTTTGGGGTGTTTTAGGGCCTTTTTGTGCCATTTTTGGTGGATTTTTTTTGGATTTTTTGGGCTGTGGGCACTCCAGCTGTGCCCAGCTGTGCCCAGGTGTGCCCAGGTGAGCTCAGGTGTCACCTGGGCACCCCAAACCCAGGGAATCCCCGAACCCTGGGGTGGTTTTGGGGTGGTTTTGGCCATTTTTTTTTGGATTTTTGTTGGGTTTTTTGGGCTGTGGGCACCCTGGGCGTGCCCAGCTGTGCCCAGCTGTGCCCAGGTGTGCCCAGGTGCGCTCAGGTGCGGCTGCTCAGATCTATTGCCAGAACCTGTGCCTGCTGGCCAAGCTGTTCCTGGACCACAAGACGCTCTACTTCGACGTGGAGCCCTTCGTGTTCTACCTGCTCACCGAGGTCGATCGCCAGGGCGCGCACATCGTCGGCTACTTCTCCAAGGTGGGCGCGCCTGGGGGCACCGGGGGGGCACCTGGGGGCACCTGGGATACACCTGGGGGTACCTGGGATACACCTGAGGGCACCTGGGGGGCACCTGGGGGTACCTGGGGGGCACCTGGGTACCTGGGGATACACCTGGGGGGCACCTGGGCACACCTGGGGGCACGCCTGGGTACCTGGAGGTACAGCTGGGGCACACCTGGGCACCTGGGGCGCACCTGGGCACACACCTGGGCACACCTGGGATACACCTGGGCACACCTGGGAGCACCTGGGGGCACCTGGGTACCTGGGCACACACCTGGGCACAGCTGGGTACCTGGGGGCACACCTGGGTACCTGGGCACACACCTGGGATACACCTGGGCACACACCTGGGATACACCTGGGGGGCACCTGGGTACCTGGGGATACATCTGGGCACACCTGGGAACCTGGGGGTACAGCTGGGGGCACCTGGGGGCACCTGGGGGTACCTGGGATACACCTGGGCACCTGGGGGCACCTGGGCACCTGGGGGTACCAGAGGGGCACCTGGGGACAGCTGGGGGCACCTGGGGGCACCTGGGGGCACCTGGGGGGCACCTGGGCACACCTGGGTACCTGGGGATACACCTGAGGGTACCTGGGATACACCTGGGCACACCTGGGATACACCTGGGCACACCTGGGTACCTGGGGTACAGCTGGGGATACACCTGGGATACATCTGGGCACACCTGG
>NW_024499612.1:0-1398 GCF_017590055.1 Onychostruthus taczanowskii
GAAGTCAGTGAAGTGAGTACATATTGTCCATGAAAACCCACCCTCCTCCAATGAGAAGTTATCTTTTAGAATTTCCAGTAGTCCAAATGGGACTGTACCTCCCACTGAACAGCAGTGAAGTCCATGATGAAAAGAAAAATGAAAATTGTCTAGCAGCATGCCAATATATTTCAAGGAAAAGGACAGCTGCAGTGCAGGGTTGTTTTAGAAGTATATTCCCATGTTTACTGTATGAGACAATGAAATGTATTTAAACTCCCCATAGAAAGGAATTGGCAAACATGCCAACTACCACACTGTGTACAGTATTTACAGCAGTGGTAATGTAGTGCCACAAGAAATGAGGGAGATAATATTCAGATAATATCAGAACCTGTACTGAAGTCACACTAAAAATAAGTGATTAGACTTATCCAAAGACTGTGGGTATAGAATCTGTTTAAGGATAAAAATACAATTTTAGGTGAAGCAAAACATGTTTTGATATAATAAGGCAAGGCAACTACCTTTACTGTTAGCTGACTACAAGTAGCTTTAAGTATCTGTCTGTCTTCAAAGGAATTCTAATGTCAATTGAAACATGCACAAGAAAAATCCTAAGAGCAGTATTGATGACGTTTTTGAAGGCAAATGAGGCATCAAGGAACAAGCAACACATAATATAAAGGTGCAACAAGTTATGAGTGAATACTGTGGAAAATGTATCAATGAAAATGTGGTCAAGGAGAAGGTGAGAGGAACTGAGTTCTGTAGACTTCTAGGAAATAATTTTCAGGCTTTGAGATACTGTTAGGGATATGTAAGATTGATGAATGTGAAGGGGGGGCAATGAGGATGAATAACTGTCTTCCTAGATGCTGCATGCTCTTACAAATAACCTTTGATATAGGTTTTGATACATAGCAGTCCAATGTAAGAAGATTCATGTGTCCAAGAAGAAATATTTGAAGAATAAAAGTACTATAACCAAAGTGTTTCCCAAAGTACTTGTTTTGCTGAAAGGCAAGGATTCTGTGGTTACTAAATGTGTTAGCTTGCACAAGTTTTTTAGCGTAAAGAGACACAAAAGGTTTGCTTTAAGAAGGAGTTGTGGACCAAGCTGTTTGCAAACAAAGGTTTCCACCAGCTCACCTGTATGTGCCAGCATTGTGAGCATCCCATCACAAAAACTGCATTTCAAGTTAAGTCTTGTGTGGACTGCAGGACTATGTAGTGTGGAGCAAGTGTCACTGTTAACAGCTGACACTGAACTGGCTTTCCTGAACACAATGCACACATCTCTGTGAGACGGATTCCAGCAATGGACATATATACTGTTGTATTTGCTTCTTGAGATGTGTACGTGCTCTCGCTCTCAACATAATTCTATAATGTGAGTGGGGATAAAGGAATAAAAAA
>NW_024499613.1:0-1030 GCF_017590055.1 Onychostruthus taczanowskii
AGTAAAATAGACTGATGCATGTTAATACCTAAGCTTGTAAGCTGTAAAACCCATTGTTATGAGAAGTAAAATATTTTATTTTAAACTGTATTATTCATGAGGTTGTTTTAAGTGAACTGAATATTTAAGATGTGATATGCAAATTTATTTCAAAAAATAAAATATTTTTGTGCTTTTGTTATAACAGACAAAAGAAATAGAAGTAAAAGCTAATGAAACACTGTAAAGAATATATTAGAACAATAATATGATTCGTGAAATATCGGAAAGAAATTAAGTATATAAGATACAAACCAGATTTAAGTTCCAAGAAACACTAAAAGTAACATTAAATCAGATAGGATATAACAAAAGCCGTTAGATATTTAATAAGGATCAAATTAAAATAAAGGAAAAAAGCCATGTATAGCTGAAAGAAAGAGAAGTGTACAGACTAATTACAACTTCAGAGCTAAAATAATATGATTCGTGAAAAATTGGGAAAAAATTAAGTATATAAGATACAAACCAGATTTAAGTTCCAAGAAACACTAAAAGTAACATTAAATCAGATAGGATATAACAAAAGCCGTTAGATATTTAATAAGGATCAAATTAAAATAAAGGAAAAAAGCCATGTATAGCTGAAAGAAAGAGAAGTGTACAGACTAATTACAACTTCAGAGCTAAAATGTCAAAGAAATAAAACTATAACAATTAGAAATAAGCAGATGCTATCCTAAATCCTGAAAAACAATTTAAAAGGCTCTTATAAATCTTATGAAGTAAATACTGAGAATGAGACGAATGACACCAGTGACTAGATCCCAAGGTGTAAGCTCTGCTACCAAGAAGATACACATCTTGGCCCTTTGGCTGCAACCCAAAGGGGCTTTGAGAGAGCTAGAGAGTTAAAACTGCAGAGGATTATTGTCACTGTATTAGTCATCCAAGCCCAAAAAGAATGAGCCATATGCACACCCCCAAGTTAGTGTAGTACGCTATAATTTTAACAAATTCAGAATGTGCACTATGAGTAGTAAAAGACACT
>NW_024499613.1:1105-1398 GCF_017590055.1 Onychostruthus taczanowskii
CATGAGTAGTAAAAGACACTGGAATAAAGAAAATGTGAAATATAGCAAAAAGAATAAAATGGCAAAATTTGTAAGCAATATATTAAAACTTTTTGTTCTGGAAGAGCTAGAGAAGAAATAAATCCTGAGAGTAGAATAAAGCAAATTGCTCAAGAATTTATTACCAGCCTTAAACGACTATGGAGTCAAAATATATCTAAATTACAATAAGCACATGCATTGATATAAAAAAATATAATTGACAATCCAAAGAAAAGAAATTAAAGATTTAGAATAATCTACCTTATGAGAAG
>NW_024499614.1:0-1398 GCF_017590055.1 Onychostruthus taczanowskii
GGAGCCAGGTATCCATGCACGGATCACGTCATTTCCCAGAGGCAGAGGGTTTTCTTTTGATCCAGAGAAACACATCATGAAGAAAAAGAGTGGACTTTTCCAAGGTGTCATGCGCTTATTCAGTACTGATGATATCAACTTTCAGCACATCACGGACAACATCATAGAGTGTGTGATGGCAAACATTGCTAAGAAGGAACAGGAGAAACAGGATTACAGTAGTAATTTTATTCATGAAATACTCAATGAAGTACAGAAAGGTGTTAACTCTGTCCCCAGCAATGCAAAATGTACTTTTAACAGAGAGTACAGCATCGATTTGTCTCTGTATCTGTGCACAATGGCAGCAGAAAGGTTTAAAGCCATGCACGAAGCATTCCAGAAGGCAAATGACCCAGTCGTGTACCTGAGCAGCAAGAGAGAATATTTCTTCCAATGTTTCCAGATTTCCTGCCAAGGAGCCACTTCTGTCACAACTTTTGTTGTTTTCCTTTGTGACAAGATTGAACCAGCTCTTCGCCAGGCGGTCTATGAGAGGACGGCTAAGGACATCGCTGAGGACATGCAGGGCAAACTCCCAGATTTCCAGGGCAACAGAGCCAATCTGGAAGTTTGCATCCTGAAATACCTGGCAGAACAGGAAAATTTTGAGTATTTCAAGCAGTACCTTACGTCTCCAAAACAGTTTTGTGAGAGTTATATTGAGACACGGGTTAGGAACTACTGTTTAAATGGGACTAGGCGGCTGGGGATGTTTTTAGATTCCTCTCTTAATCTTCTCTATCGAAACATCCTGTCAGCTGTTTCTTCATCAACCCAAATTGTCAAAGACAGAAAGCTGGGGAATTTTTTAGATTACTCTCTTAATCGTCTCTATAAAAAAATCCTGTCAGTTGTTTTTTCATCAACCCAAATTGTCAAAGACAGAAAAGACAGAGAAGACAAAGTCTCTCTCTGGCTGGATGAATTTTGCAGGGAACTGACAGAGGTGATCAACTTGCCCAGAAGTGACCTGAAGGGCATCGAGCACCAGGAGGTCACAGACATTGAGTTTCTGAGCAGTGCCATGGCAGAAGCTCTGGCTGCCCTGCGGGAAAGGCTCATGAAAGAATTGGCTGATGCTGACCTGAGCTTGTTTCCAAGGCAGCCTCACACCATCCTGGCGACGCATTTTTCAGGGTGCTGGGAGCAGTGTCCCTTTTGTGGGGCTGTCTGCACAAACACCATGTGGAATCACGACGGAGACCACCAGCTGGTCTACCATCGCCCACGAGCTTTGAAAGGAGGCAAGTGGCATGGGACCGACCAGCTGGTCATTGATATTTGCTCCAGCCGTGTTGCAAGTGATATCTCATTCATTCTTCATGACGGTCGAGAGTTCCCCTACAAGAGATACCG
>NW_024499615.1:0-1398 GCF_017590055.1 Onychostruthus taczanowskii
CCGGGGAGCACCCCAAAAACCGGGGAGTGCCCCCAAAAAACCGGGGAGCGCCCCAAAAACCGGGGAGTGCCCCCAAAAAACCGGGGGGCGCCCCAAAAACCGGGGAGTGCCCCCAAAAAACCGGGGGGCGCCCCAAAAACCGGGGAGTGCCCCCAAAAAACCGGGGGGCGCCCCAAAAACCGGGGAGCGCCCCAAAAAACACTGGGACCCCCCCCGAAAAACACTGGGAACCCCCCCGAAAAACATTGGGAACCCCCCGAAAAATTGGGGAGCCCCCACCAAAAAAATATTGGGGACCCCCCCTCAAAAAATCAGGGAACGCCCCCAAAAAATATTGGGGAACCCCCCGAAAAAACACTGGGAACCATCTCAAAAAAACATTGGGAACCTCCCCAGAAAATCGGGGAACCCCCCAAAAAAAACATTGGATACCCCCCCAAAAAGAACTGAGAACCCCCCTCTAAAATACCTGTGATCACCCCCAAAAATCACTGGAACCCCCCCAAAAAAATCGGGAAGCCCTCCCAAAAAAACCATTGAGGACTCCCCCCCCAAAAGAACTGGGGACCCCCCCCAAAAACATTGAGGACTCCCCGCAAAAAATCGGGGAACCCCCCACAAAGACCCTTGGGGAACCCCCCAAAAATACCTGTGATCACCCCAAAAATCTGGGAGCTGCACCAAATTTTTGGGACCTGCCCCCCCAAAAAAATCTGAGACCTCCCCAAACAGCTGAGCCTCTCCTCCCCTCCAAAAAATATTGGCAAAAACATTGAGGACTCCCCCCAAAAAATCGGGGAACCCCCTACAAAGACCCTTGGGGAACCCCCCAAAAATAGCTGTGATCACCCCCAAAATCTGGGAGCTGCACCAAATTTTTGGGACCTGCCCCCCCAAAAAAATCTGAGACCTCCCCAAACAGCTGAGCCTCTCCTCCCCTCCAAAAAATATTGGGGACCCCCCCCCAAAATACCTGTGAGGACCCCCAAATCCTTCACATTTTCACCCAGATTTCCACTCCAAATCCCCCAAATTTTTACCCCAAACTCCCCGAATTGCCCCCAAATCCCCCAAATTTCCACCCCAAACCTCCAAATTTTCACCCAAATTTCCCCAAATTTCCACCCCAAACCCCCAAATTTTCACCCAAATTTCCCGGAATTTTCACTCAGATTCCCCCAAATTTCCCCAGATTCCCACCCCAAACCCCCAGATTTTCACCCAAATTTCCCCAAATTTCCACCCCAAACTCCCTAATTTCCCCAAATTCCCACCCCAAACCCCCAAATTTTCACCAAAATTTCTGCAAATTTCCACTCCAAACCCCCAAATTTCCCCAAATTTCCACTCCAAACCCCCAATTTTTCACCGAAATTTCTGCAAATTTCCACTCCAAAC
>NW_024499616.1:0-1396 GCF_017590055.1 Onychostruthus taczanowskii
CTGGGACAGACTGGGAGGGACTGGGAAGGGATTTGGAGTGAACTGGAAGTGACTGATGGCGAACTGGGACAGACGGAGGGGACTGGGAAGGGACTGGGAGTGAACTGGGAGGGGATTGGGAGGGGATTGGCAATGAACTGGGACAGACTGGGAATGGACTGGGAGCACTGGGAGGAAACTGGGAGGGGATTGGGACGGACTGAGAGTGGACTGGGAGCACTGGGAGGGGATTGGGATGGACTGGGAGTGGACTGGGAGCACTGGGAGGGGATTGGGATGGACTGGGAGTGGACTGGGAGCACTGGGAGGGGACTGGGATGGACTGGGAGTGGACTGGGGTGAACTGGGAGGGACTGGGATGGACTGGGGTGAACTGGGAATGCACTGGAGGGGACTGGGAATGGACTGGGACAGACTGGGAGCACTGGGAGGGACTGGGGGTGACTGGAAATGATTGGGGGGGACTGGGAAGGGACTGGGGGCACTGGGAGGAACTGGGTCCATTTTTGGCTCTAAAATCCTCTCTTTTTCCCTCCAAAAAACCGCATTTTTCCTCCCGAAATTCATCAGTTCCCGTGGGAGCACTGGGAGGGGATTGGGATGGACTGGGAGTGGACTGGGAGCACTGGGAGGGGATTGGGATGGACTGGGAGTGGACTGGGAGCACTGGGAGGGGACTGGGATGGACTGGGAGTGGACTGGGGTGAACTGGGAGGGACTGGGACAGACTGGGAGCAGTGGGAGGGACTGGGGGTGACTGGAAGTGATTGGGGGGGACTGGGAAGGGACTGGGGGCACTGGGAGGAACTGGGTCCATTTTTGGCTCTAAAATCCTCTCTTTTTCCCTCCAAAAAACCCCATTTTTCCCCCCAAATCCCCCTTTTCCCCCAAAAATTCCTCATTTCCCCTCCCAAAACCCCCATTTTTTTCCCCCAAAATCCCCATTTTTCCTCCTCAAATCCCCATTTTCCTCCCAAAACCCCCATTTCCCTCCCAAAACCCCCATTTTCCTCCCAAAACACCCATTTTCCTCCCAAAAATCCCCATTTTTCCTCCCAAAAATCCCCATTTTTTCTCCTGAAACTCCCATTTTTCCTCCAAAAACACCCATTTTCCTCCCAAAAACCCCCATTTTCCTCTCACAATCCCCATTTCCCCTCCTAAAATCCCGATTTTCCCTCCCAAAACCCCCATTTTCCTCCTAAAACCCCCATTTTCCCTCCCAAAATCCCCATTTTTTCCCCAAAACCCCCATTTTTCCCCCAAAATCCCCATTTTTTCCCCAAAATCCCCATTTCTTTTTCCCCAAACCCCATTTTTTTTCCCCCAAAATCCCCATTTTTCCTCCAAAAACCCCCATTTTCCTCCAAAAACCCCCACTTTTCCTCCTAAAACC
>NW_024499617.1:0-1396 GCF_017590055.1 Onychostruthus taczanowskii
TTTTTTGCCCAAAAATTTCCTTTTTTCTCCCAATTTTTTCCCCCAAAAATTTCCATTTTCCCCAATTTTTTGGGGATTTTTCCCCCAAATTTTGGGGTTTCCCCCCAAAATTTCAATTTTCCCGCCAAATTATCAATTTCTCCCCCACATTTCATGGATTTTTTTCCCAAAAATTTCCTTTTTTCCCCCAAATTATTTTCCCCAAAAATTTCCATTTTCACCAAATTTTTTGTGATTTTTTTCGCCTTCCATTTTCCCCAAATTTTTTGGGATTTTTTCCCCCAAATTTTGGGTTTTTCTCCCGCAAAATTTCCATTATTTTCCCCCAAATTTTCTTTTTTTTTCACCCATATTTCGTGGATTTTTTGCCCAAAAATTCCATTTTTCCCCCAATTTTTTTCCCTCCAAAATTTCCATTTTCCCCAAAATTTTGGGGATTATTTTCCCCCAAAATTTTAATTTTTGTTCCTCAAAAATTTCAATTTTCCCCCCACATTTCCTGGATTTTTTCCCAAAAATTCCATTTTTTCCCCAATTTTTTTCCCAAAAATTTCTTTTTTTCCCCCAAATTTTTTGGGTTTTTTTTTTTCCCAAATTTTGGGTTTTTCCCCCCAAATTTGGGGTTTTGTCCCCTCACCTCGAGCCAGGACACCACGGTGGGGCCGTCCCAGGCGGCGAAGGGCAGCCCCTGGCGGCACGCCTCCTCCAGCAGCTCGTGCCTGGCAATTAATTCATTAATTCACTAATTAATCAGCTAATTACCCAAGTTCATTACATCGGGAACACCAAAATCCCCCAAATTCACCCCAAAATCCCCCCAAAAATTCACCCAAATCCCCCCAAATTCACCCCAATTCCCCCCGGCCTCCTCCAGCAGCTCATGCCTATTAATTAATTAATTCACTAATTAATCAGCTAATTAACCCAAATTCATTACCTCGGGAACACCAAAGTCTCCAAATTCACCCCAAAATTCACCCAAAATCCCGCCCAAAATCCCTCAAGAATCACCCAAATTCACCCCCCGGCCTCCTCCAGCAGCTCATGCCTATTAATTAATTAATTCACTAATTAATCAGCTAATTACCCAAATTCATTACCTCGGGAACACCAAAGTCTCCAAATTCACCCCAAAATTCACCCAAAATCCCGCCCAAAATCCCTCAAGAATCACCCAAATTCACCCCCCGGCCTCCTCCAGCAGCTCATGCCTATTAATTAATTAATTCACTAATTAATCAGCTAATTACCCAAATTCATTACCTCGGGAACACCAAAGTCTCCAAATTCACCCCAAAATTCACCCAAAATCCCCCCCAAAATCCCTCAAAATTCACCCCAATTCCCCTCGGCCTCCTCCAGCAGCTCATGCCTGGCAATTCATTAATTATTCACT